>NC_030422.2:30392599-30692599 GCF_001660625.3 Ictalurus punctatus
TTTACGGCGAACAAGAGAGTTCGGCTGCGTCCCAAACCGCATACTTTCAAACTATAGGCCTGTAGTGGGGAAAAATTCATGTATCTCGGCTACTATATAGACGATAACTACGCGATTTGGGACGCAGCCCAGGGCTTCAAGCAGTCGTCTATTAGCACGTACAGCATGACAAATAATTAACTGCACTTAAAGAGTTCGTAAAATAAATAAATAAATAAAAACACCCAAAACTGTATACAGTCCCATAACGAAGACGAACTGTATGTAGATACGTGAAATTCTGGAGGGACGTCGGACGGCGTGGCGCGGTGACGTAATGACGTGGGCTGTTAATCTTATTATGTCCTATAACGTGTAAAACGTGAACATTACTGGAGTATTCTAAAAGCGACTCATGTAAACACCTTAATCACATTATTATCTTACTCACAGTAAGGTCAATAATTAGATTACTGCTGTCCATGTAAACGTAGTCACTGTACGTGTGTAACTTTAGAGACGGTCCCTAAATTTCCGCATATCCGCGAATATCGAACGTCCAACGTCAAGCCAACTTTATTCCAGCACATGTCTCAACATAATATGATTTTTATTCTAAGTGCAGACCTTTTAAGAAAATGACGGCTGGTGATGACATAAGTGTAAACCATATATAATATTATATTTGGCGTGATTCTCTCAACATAATAGGATTGCTTGATCTAAGTGCAGACCATAAGTGCAAAATGTATGTAATATTATCTTTGATATACAACTCTCAACATAATTAGGATTGAAGATGATGACCGTTAACGACAGCTGTTAAGAACATGACAGTTGGTGATGACCATTTACGACAGCTAATTAGAAAATCACGGTTGGTGATGACTATTAACAACAGCTAATAAGAAAATGACAGTTGGTGATGACCTTTGACCTGCCAACATAATTAGATTTGATGATGATCTAGACCTGTCACATCCAATTAGTGATTTTAGGTAGCTTACAAAATATACAAACTATCTCTCTCTCTGGCTGTTTGACTTTTCCCAATTGGAATGGTCAAATCTGTAATTATTGTTTGGCTGCTCCAGGAACATCACCCAGTCAGTGCCCTAGCTAATGTGGAGGGATACATTCTGCAGTGCCTTGGACAACAGTACTGTGTGATTTCATATGTTGCTGTGGTCAGAATATGGTGTGATGGAGTGAGAACTGGAATTTGGTATTGGTCTGTATATCACAAAGTTGAGTAGGTATGAATTGCTAATTTGTCCCCTAGCACATTGGTGTTGGACCTCTCCACAGGTAGGTTGGGGTACCACTGAACTACCTAATATTGTTATAGACCATAGTGGAGCTACAGTGAGTTTTTAATGATTGTTTGTTGCATTGGATTTTAAATATTTGTTACTCTTCATTTGCAATAAATATGAACTTGTTTCAAATTCACATTTCCACTTGTCTTCTTTCTTTCATTCCAGTCACTTACCAAAGTTGCAGGAATTAACACTGTTAGTGCAGAATGGGTCACATTGGGACTGGACTTTGGTGATACTCCCGATGTTGATTCAGAACAATATTGGGTGATGGCAGGTGTTTGCTGGTGGCTTTTAACAGTAGCTTTATGTTTTTCTGACTTCCTATGCAACTCTAAGGCCTTTATACCCAAAGTTCCTAATTTGAAGGTTTTCTTGCACAATGCAGCGGGCTTTAAATTTGTAATTTTCAACATGCTTCACCCAAGCACAAATACACTGTTCTCGAGCCAGATCTTGTTGAACTTGCCCTTACCCATATTAGATGGGAGTAATTTTAACGGAAACAATTTTAAATTATTACTTCTAGAAGTAGCCATTTTTTTATGTGAGGAAGCGCCCCGTTAGCCCACACACCACATCATGACACACTGAGCATGCGCCGATAAATTCTGACCAGGCTGCACAGTTTGCATGAATTGTTATTGGTCCCATTTTGTAACAGCGTAAACAGTACAAATTTTTCCCCAAAAAAACTTTTAGAACTTATAAAAGTTTAGAACTTTATAAAATTAACGTTAACTTCATAAACCAAACACTTTTTAAGACCTGTAAAAAATATGGATTTAAGTATTTAAGACATTTTACATATTTGAGACATTTAAAGGCATTTTAAGGCCTAAAATTCGGAGTATTAGATTTTAGACTTTTTAAGGACAAACTTTCCCAATATTTCACAAACTTTACAGCAATTTTATTAAGAGACACAGTTATATTTTGTGCAAGTACCATTCTGATGTGTTTAAATGTTTATTAAATATTGATGGATTTTTCATTTTTATTTTCACGAATGTCTAACAAACTGTATTTTAAGACAATATAACATTACAGCTTACCTTCACTTGATATCTTCTCAAACTCAGCATTATAGCACTCTTCAACGTTTTCTCTCAGCTGAGACACAGAAGTTATTACATCCTCAAAAATTAGAGTAGAGCTGAACTTGATGGTGGGCAAGTTTGAAAATCCAGTTGGGGTTGCGACAGACTGAAAACTCTACAAAAAACGAAGGGAACCAGAAACTGAGTGAATTTGGTTAAGATAACAGACACGTCACACAGAATACTGCTTCTAAACTGTGATAGAGAGAGTAGGTAGTACTGTATTAAAATAAAAATAGATAATAAGAAACAGCATGCCATTACATACTTGACCCTAGACAGAACTGGAAAAAAGTTTCATTGCAACAGCCAGTTTTGTGCTGTATCCAGAGTTCACCTCAGAGGTAACTTTGAACTTTGAACACAGCACTCAGACAGGTGTACACGATTTGTCCGTTTGGCAGGGAGCAGACTTTGGCAAAAACAGAGCGTGTGATGCTGACCATGAACTTATATATTGTTGCTGAATATATGGCTCAATGCCTTATATTTCCTCATTTGTAAGTCGCTTTGGATAAAAGCGTCTGCTACATGAATAAACGTAAATGTAAATGTCAATGGAGTAACAGTATGAGGTCCAGCACCAGTCTGACTGTCTGATATAACCACAATACTTCTCCTTAGATTCATGAATTGTACCATAAGCCCACTCAGAATCTACAGAATGACATTCTACTGCAAAATTATATCATTATTATGGCATTATATCATTTAACTAAGCATATAGTCTGCATTTGTCACAAATTATCATCGGGACTGAACTTTAGATGGATGAAATTATGAACATCTCTTACTGGGTATGTTTTTAGGAGAGAAATTAATAAACCATTGTCAATGATTTTATTAATATGATGAATCAAATTATCAAATGAACAGCATGGTGTAATAACACATGCCTTGCACACATGATGTCATATCACAGCAAACCAATGACTACATTTCCCATCCTGCACTGCAAACATGGCCACCATGGACTGCAATTCCCAGAACATTCATTCATTGTAATGACGGACACCTGCATCCAATCTCACGCACAATCACACCACAGTTTAAAAGGACTTTCTAGGCATTCACGCTTTGTGAAGAATTAGTGTTGTCACAGTACCAAGCGTTTATACCCTGGTCCTCGGTTTGTTTCATGTTCCTTGATCTTGTTCTTGTTTCTCATCTTGATTCTTGCCTTGCCTAGTTTATGCCTGTTGGTAGGTCGCCTGACCCATTGCCTGTTTTTTTGACCACGCTATTGTCTCATGATTTGTATTTGTCTGCCTGCCTCTCTTTAATAAAAGTCTTTAACTGCACTTGCATCCTAACCTTCATTAAAAGGATAACGTGACTCATTATAATTTCATGACCTTGATTTAGCATCACACGGCCACATTAACTTATTTGCACAAATAAACTTTTGGAACACAATATAAGAAATAAATAGCTTTTTGTGTCCTGTCCAGTCACTTATTGCAACTCCCAGTAGGTGACACAGTGTTTTACACTCGTGACCAAACTATGAGTCATCCAGAAAATCAACTTAAGGACCTTCATAATCTGACTTTGTATTAGAAAATCGTTCCTAGCATAAATATTGACATAACCTTTTAATTTAAGTTGTTAAATATGAATATGGCCCCTCATGGTCTGGTTGTAGTGATCTATGTATTAGTGCTGGAATCCTGAAACATTGTCTTAGGTGAAATTTCATTGTAAGATTGGACTAACATGCCCAAATTCTGAAGAGCTGCACTGATCTGAATATTCTGCTGATTTTCACAGTGATGTTACCTGGAGGAACTGGACAGGATCCTCTGTGTGTGAAAGCTCCTCCATTTCAGCATCTCTCCTCTTCAGCTCTGCGATCTCCTGCTCCAGTTGCTTCATGACTTCTTCAGCTCGACTCACTGCAGCTTCCTCTTGAGCTCTGATCAGCGCTGTCAGTTCAGAGCATCTTCTCTCAATAGATTTGATCAGCTCCGTAAAGATCCTCTCGGTTTCCTGCACTGCTGTTTGTGCAGAGAGCTGTTAGGAGACACAGGGAGAGGATGTTTCTAAATCAGCTATTTTACAGGAACTCCACTCAGGGAGACAGTGAATACATGGCAACACATGAGTCTAATGCTGCTTTCAACTAGAGGTCATAACTTGTTCTCTACTTCTCCACTACCACCAGAAAAGGCCAAAAAAAAAAAAATGCCCCGTCGACTCGAAATCCCTACTCATGAACTTGGGGTAGTCTATTCAACTATCAGTTCCTCGGAGTTCAAGGTGTTACACCAAATCAACATGGCTGTGCACAGCATCAGAAGTAAACAAAGTAACACCATTTACCTTTAAAAGTGTTAACTTTAGATCAATCATCATGAACACATGGAAGCATGATTCTGAGCTCTGACTTACCACTTATGAGGTAAGTAAAATGCAGCATATCCGAACCTGAAACAGCTGTTTCAGCTTCAAACTCACCTTGTGAGTCTCCATAGCCTTTAGTAGTTCCTGAAGCTCCTTCTCTCTCTCCTGGATTCTCTGCTTGGAGTTTCCCTGCATCTCCAACAACTGCTTCTAAACAGTACCACAGCACATAATTCACCCTCAGTGTGTTAAAGGAATTAAATGAGAGAAATTCTATAAATTGCATAATAAAATTTCACTGGAATCATATAGAAGCAATATTACTCGAGCTAAATGAATTTAAAAATAAAAATTATAATAAGAAAGCAGCTTATTCCTATCCTTTACTAGTTGTAGAAGATGGCTGTAAGATGTTGTTACCTGTTTCTCAGCTTGTCCTGCTGCAGCTGATACTGTATCATGTCCTTTATGTTCATCCATAGTACACAACATGCAGATACACTGCTGATCAGTGTGACAGTAAACCTCCAGCAGTTTGTCATGCTGAGAGCAGATCTGCTCCTGGAGTCGTCTGGAGGCTTCCACCAGCTTGTGCTTCTTAAAGGCAGGAGATTCATAGTGAGGCTGGAGGTGAGTTTCACAGAAAGAGGCCAGACACACCAGACAGGACTTGATGGCTTTGGATTTTCTCCCAATGCAGAAATCACACTCCACATCTTCAGGTCCAGCTGAACAGTGAGCAGGACGTGTAGCTTGGAGTCCTGTATTCTTCAGTGTCTCCACTACTTCAGCCAGCATGCTGTTTTTACTCACAACAGGTCTTGGAGTGAAGGTTTGTCTACACTGAGGACAGCTATAGACTCCCTTCTGATCCTCCTGATCCCAGCAGCCATTAATACACGCCATACAGAAAGTGTGTCCACAGAGAAGACCCACTGGATCCTTGAGTAGATCCAGACAGATTGGACAGCTGAACTGATCCTGAGCTACTGAAATATTCGCTTCTGCCATTTTACTTAGATATAAACTCACACAGTCACTTACAGCAGCTCACACTTCCTGGTTCAGTCTGTAAAAGCCGCGTGGAAAACAGGTGTGTCTGAAGAAAAGGGGAAACGATATGAAACAGATCCGCCCTTGGACTGAACAGATACAGATTAGTTTCACTTTCGTTTCCGATAAAATAAGAGTAGAGTTGCCAGGTCTGTTTGAGAGAACCGACTTAACCACCATTTAAACTAAATTAATAGTCAACAAATTCAACCCTATTTCAAATATTTTACCCTCTAAAATCCTGTATTAGACAACAATATTTATAAAGTAACCCAACATACACACAGTTTTCTTAATCAATGCTTTTATCAAGGGATGAGAAACGACTTTGGAAAACACTTCAGTGACACAAACACGTTTTTATAGATAATGTGGCCTACTGTGTTATTTTCTTGCACATTTAGTACAGACACAAAAAAAAAAACCTCCAACGTACCAACCAGTCTGGCTTTCAAAACCCAGACAAAAAAATTAAATCAACCTCACCCCAGCTTCCCAAAGCCTAGGGAAAATCACAGATCTGGCAACCCAAAGAGTAGTGGTAAAGGGTGAAGGAAAGCGAGAGCGGTTAATAACAGATACAGATAACGTTCTTCAGATAACAAAGTATAATGATACGATTTTAATATTTTACATGTAAACCGTACAATACATTACTTGAAATGACGACAATCCCATACGTAGTGTTTATTAAAATTACTTTAAAAATACACTCACTGTCCACTTTATTAGGAACACCTGTTCATTCATACGGTTATCCAATCAGCCAATCATGTGGCAGCAGTGCAGTGCATAAAATTATACAGATACAGGTCATGAGCTTCCGTTAACATTCACATCAAATATCAGAATAGGGGAAAAGTGTGATCTCTGTGACTTTAACCGTGACATGGTTGTTGGTACCAGATTGGCTGGTCTGAGTATTTCAGAATTTTTTTGTTGTTGTTTGTTTAGAAAATAGTGATTATTTCAATTACTGTAGACTTCCTGTCAGTTCAAACCAGTCTGGTCATTTTCCTCCATTCTCTCTCATCAATAAGGCGATTGCCAAATGATTGGCTGATTAGATATCTGCATGAATGTACAGGTGTACGTGTGTTCCTTATAAAGTGGACAGTATGTGACAGTGTTAAAAATAATTCAAATAAATAAATAAATAAATAAACAAATAAACATCACTCGTACTCTCCTGCTTTGGCCTCAGTACTCATGGACAGCAGGCCTCAATGTTTTATGTTGCAGAACTAAAAAACAAAAAAGCATATACATTCTGTCCCTTGTCAGGGGTACAGAGGTTGAGCGTCCATTCTGAAGTGATGAAGACTATGTCCGACTCCCTCCACAGAGCTACAGACCTCACAGTCAGAAGTGTAAAGGTGAAAATACTGGCTGTTGCAAGTGCACTTCAGAATCATTTTCAAAGCAGAAGCTGGTGAAAAATGCTAATGTAACCACAAAAGTCTTAGGTTTAATAATTTGAGGATTCTGATTAGATGTCTTATGGATGTCAAATTAGTCATAACAATGAAAAAAAGAAAGAATTCCAAGTTTTTTGTTTTTTTTTTTGTTTTTTTTTTTTAATAAGTCAATGATAAGACATCAATTCTGCAATTATACTAAAGTTTATTAGTTATAGTAAAGTACATTTCAGCAGCAACTTTAATGCCATTGCATTAAATAACACAATCTGCAATCCTGGTACATTTTGTATATTGATTTATATTAGATTACTAGACCTGATGAATCTAATGAGCAGATTCAAGCTGTAAAGGTCAAAGAACAAGCATGTGCACAGATAGTCCTAAGGTGGTGCTCAAGCACCTGCCCTTTTGGCCTATGACTAGACAAGTGCCCTTTGTGCAAGACTTTGTTTTTATTTTATGTTTTAGGTTTTAATTTACATTTGTCCCATGGCATCAATTCTCAATTAAGTGTGTACCCGAGCCCCTGCCCGTCCCTCTTCGACCTGAGGAGCAGCATCAAAGTCTCCCTGACTTCACTGGTGACAGCCAGGTAATGATGGTGTTTGCCCTAAGCTTCAGCATTTTTATATTTATACAATGACATTAGTCTACTATTTGTATTGAATGTGCGTTTTGCAGTCACAATTTCTACATAAACCATTTCACCCGTTAATTCACTACATTTTATTCCCAACAGCCCACGCTCATACAGTGTAGGAGGCTTTAACATGATCAGAGAGGTGGTGTTGTAGTATAATGCGCTGTCCTCTGCTGGACACTAACATACATATAATAACAAATGAAATAATCTAATTCTCAAACCAGAATATTATTCCGTACGATTTCTGCATTTTAAATAACATTTATTGATAAAACATGCCCCAGGGGAGACTCTCTGCAGTCATTACAACCAAAAAGAAATACATTCAAGACCAAATCCTCAGTACATATATGAGTCAGGGATAAGGCATTGAGTTTGTGTTCATGGTCAAGTTTATTGCTCACAGTTCAACAGCAGCTTAAAATGCCATTGCATTATACAACAAAATCTGCAACTCAAAACAGACATACTTTATAGGATTATGTGTCTGGTACATCCTGTACTGTGAGTTATGTTAGTTTACCATTGATAGACTTAATGATGCTAAACATAATGAACATAGTGTGGAGTGTTGAAGGTCAAACAACACACTAACGTTAAAAGACACAATATTGCATTACACAATGTTTCAGAATATGATTTATACATAGAAAGTATACTGATGTGTGAGAGTAAAATAGACGTAATGTTATTAGGAGCAACACAAAGACTTTATATTTGCTGTGTACAGCTTGTTTCCTCATGACTCCACTGAACACAGTTGTCTGGCTGTAATAAAGCACCACACTATCACAAATTTAAGTAATATAACAAGATTGATTAATAATAATATAGTAGGAGTAAGTACGTAGGAGGAGCAGTGAGGAGTAAATTTATTTTAACTCCTTATTTTAACTTGTATTATTTTAACTAATGAAATCTATTTGATAATCCAGTTATTAGAAATAGTAAAAATCCATGCTACTTTAACCAACACTGTACCATTATGCGGTTTGTATATTTAGGTTTACAGACTGATCACGCTCCATACAATCATCATAATTACAATAAATGATCAATTTATTAGCTACAACTACTATGTTGCCACAGGTAATATAATGTAATGTGAGACCCTTTCATGTTTTTAAACACAGTTTTGTTTTTTAAAAAAAGACTCATTTCTACTTTACTTACTATGCTACAATGGAGCAGAATTGCCTGATGAGAAGGTTTTACTTTTTTTTTTTTTTTTTACATTTTTATCTGTAGCAATGTTATTTGTTTTCACTATAAAACTGTGTGTAAATTTATGAAGACGTTAGTTTATTAGATGTCAGTTCTTGTCTCAAATCAGATTTTTTTATTATTTATTCACAATTGTATATTTCTTTTGCTATTGCAGTACACTGTTGTTTACTGTAACCCCATCAAACTGCATGCAGAAACAGACACACGCAAAAATCCACTAGCATCACAAAGACCTATTTTAAATGACATAGTTTAACCTTTGATCCCAAGCGAACCACAAACCCGGGGTAAAGAGGCTGAGTGAATGTGGTGCGAACTCTGTGGAGGAGCTTCATCTTGTCAGAGACGCCGTAGAAGGACAGAATCCCTGCCCTGTGATCCACATACACTCCTATTCTAGAGGAGCTGGGTATTACTGGGACACTAAATTTATTGTTATTGTGACTGAATCTGAATTTATTTGGAGAGCAAAACAATCTCCAGGATTGATCATTGAATCCAAACTTATACTCAATACCGTTTCCCTTCCTGCTGATGTCTTTATATGAGACTGCTAAAGAAACCCCTTTATTCCCACTCCACTCAACCTCCCAGTAACAGCGTCCACATACACTCTCTGTACACAACACCTGGGGATAAGAGTCAAACCTCTCAGCATGATCAGGATAGGACTGTTGTGTTGAACTGCAGGTCACCAACGTGTTCTCCTCAGACAGACAGAGGAGCTTATTAGCTGTGTTGGGATTCAGTCTCAATTGGTAGGAATCTGATGGAAAGAAAAACCATTTGCATTTAAAAAAAGGAAATTCCAGATTTAAACATTACAGAAACAACTAGTCTATCAGTTTTTGTGTGTTGCTTTCTTAGTGATAAAGTAGCTTTACCACCTAAAGATTACACACACACACACACACACACACACACACACACACACACACACATTATATATATATAAGCATGAATATGTATAGTTAAAAATACTGACACTGAATTCAACAGACAGAATCTGTTAGCATGGTGTGCGTGTGTGACTTACATTTGAGAAAATCTTCTCTGCTTTGGGGTTCAGGAACAGGAAACATACAGACATAGCTCACTATGGAAACACAGTTACAGGAACTTTATTTATAAATAAGGCCAATGAGTAGAGGTTTTATTACATTAAAATAAAACATTTTCAACTGTTGCTCAGCCAGGACAAGGATTATGATTAAGGTTCCCTTCTTATGTTTTGTGCAGGAGCTACAAGATACATCTAGTAAAGAAAAGATTATAGCTACCAGCTTGGTATGACACAGACTGCATCAGTGGTATGATGTCTAAATCATACCAAATCATCAAATCACTTGGAGTTGTTCCGTATCTTAAACATATATGTGCTGACACTGTAGGACACGCTGCTATTTATGAACATGGAAAAACTGAGGTTGCAGGGCCATTTAGAAGTCTAAACACATCACTTTGGTTTCTGAATTTCCAGGTTTAGAATTGAGTGCCATTAAATTCCATACTCTTCCAAATGTTTTCAGACCTGCACAAGAATTGTGAAAAAAATCTATTCTTTTGTATCTGTGTCAAAAAGCCAACATATGTCTTTTGAGGTTAATGCCTAACAATATACTTATGCCATTTGCATGATGAACTGTTAGCTATAAGCATACAGTATGTCTTAGCTACATTATGCTTGTCACTTAAGTGCAAATATAATGAAGCAAACTGTAGGCCAAATATTCATGGGCTGATTGATTAGATTTGATTCCGGTGGAAAATGTTCATTGTTGGCCAAGGTGTCGCTTTAAAATAACACTAACCTGCTAAAGCAGTTAAATTAAAAAATGAACAGGGCTTTTCTATTTATAATCAATACAGTCAGGGGAAAAAGTACATCATCCTTCAATTCTATGTTTTTATTTATCAGGGCCTACATAACAATTCTGTGGTCTTCACCAACTTCTATAAAAAAAACAACCAATTTCAATATGTAGTCATTAAAAAAAGAAATAGAAAGTGAACCAACATTCAGAAACCAGGTGAGAAAACTAAGTACACCCTATAATTCAGTTACATGTACGACCATCTTTAGCAAAAAAAATAAATAACGAAGTAAATGTTTTCTGTAGGAGTTTATCAATCTCTCACAGTGTTTTAGAGAAATGCTGGCCCACTCTTCTTTACATCATTGCTTCAGCTCATAGATGTTTGAGGGCATTTATTTAGGAACAGCTCTCTCAAGATTCCACCACAGCACCTGAAAGGGCCTTTGACTTGGCCATTCCAATAACTTGGTGGTGAATATTGGTGTACATTTTCTTGTACAAATGCCTACCAAACTGATTGTGTGAAATGTATTTGTAGATAATATAATATTCAGAGCTGGTGCTTACCTCCAGCTAATATTTTCCCAAACTCCTCTTTACTGCATTCTTCTACTTTCTCTCTCAGATTAGACACAGACTTTACTACATCCTCAAAAGTGAGATGACGACTCATGGTGGGTACAACTGCAGATTTAGGAGTGGTCGAGACAGACCGAAAACTCTACATAGAGAAAAGGAAACAAAAACTATGAATGGATATACATAGCAGTTACATTACATAGCTGTTGTGTGGCACAGGATGATCTTTGATCGTAGACAAAACTGTACTACACACCAAACTTATTAAAATGAGGAATTGTAAAAAAGTGTTAAATTAGGAGCTACTATATTGTGAATATACATTCAGTGCTGTTACCTGGAGGAAATAAATGGGATCCTCTGTGTGTGAAAGCTCCTCCATCTCAGAGTCTCTCCTCTTCAGCTCTGCAATCTCCTGCTCCAGTTGCTTCATGACTTCTTCAGCTCGACTCACTGCAGCTTTCTCCTGAGCTCTGATCAGTGCTGTCAGTTCAGAACATCTTCTCTCAATGGATTTGATCAGAGCAGTAAATAACGTCTCAGTTTTATGCACTGCTGTTTGTGCAGAGCGCTGTTAGGAGACACACACACGTTATTTATTCAACTCTTTTACTGGAACCACAGCTACTGAGACAGTGACTAGATGAAAAAGGAGCATCTGAGTGATCCTGAATCAGCTCTTGCAGTTCCAAACTCACTTTGTGAGTCTCCACAGAATTCCTCAGCTTCTGAAGCTCCTTCTGTCTGTCCTGGATTCTCTGCTTGAATTTTCCCTGCATCTCTAACAACTGCCTCTACACAGAAACACAGCACATAAATCACCCTCCGTGTGTAAAAGGTATAATATGAGAGAAAATTCTGAAAATTACTCAATGAAATTTCACAGACTAAAGCAATTCTACCCGAGCTAAATTTATTTACTAATGAATTTTATTAAATAAAAAAGGTTTGTGTCTTTGAGTGGTTGTGAAAGACAGCTGTAAGATATTGTTACCTGTTTCTCAGCTCGTCCTGCTGCAGCTGATACTGTATCATGTCTTTTATGTTTATCTAATATACACAACATGCAGATACACTGCTGATCAGTGCGACAGTAAACCTCCAGCAGTTTGTCATGCTGAGAGCAGATCTGCTCCTGGAGTCGTCTGGAGGCTTCCACCAGCTTGTGCTTCTTAAAGGCAGGAGATTTATAGTGAGGCTGGAGGTGAGTTTCACAGAAAGAGGCCAGACACACCAGACAGGACTTGATGGCTTTGGATTTTCTCCCAGTGCAGAAATCACACTCCACATCTTCAGGTCCAGCTGAACAGTGAGCAGGACGTGTAGCTTGGAGTCCCGTCTTCTTCAGTGTCTCCACTACTTCAGCCAGCATGCTGTTTTTACCCACAACAGGTCTTGGATTGAAGGTTTGTCTACACTGAGGACAGCTATAGACTCCCTTCTGATCCTCCTGATCCCAGCAGCCACTAATACACACCATACAGAAAGTGTGTCCACAGAGAATAGTCACTGGATCCTTGAGTAGATCCAGACAGATTGGACAGCTGAATTGATTCTGAAGTCCTAAAATATTTGCTTCTGCCATTTTACTGAAAAATAAACTCACACACAGTCACTTACAGCAACTCACACTTCCTGGTTCAGTCTGTAAAAGCTGTGTGGAGAACAGGTGTGTCTGAATGTCCCCTGAATTTTACTGATAAGAAAAAACAATAAAACAGAGATCTGTATAGTATCAGCCAATCTGTAAGCACACAGACCAAACAGCACTGGGTGGATCACTTTGACTTTCTTTTCTGTTGAAGCAGCATAAATGCAGGATGCAGAGTAAGAAAGTTGTTAACATTGTTCAATGATTCCCTTCTGTCAAAAGTAGGCTGATTTTAGATTTTAAACAGAAATTCTGAAGAATTTGTCTTCTAAACTTATTTGTGTTTTGTTTTCACTTAATAGGACGTATTAATGTGATGATGTGCTGTCCCCTTCTGGACAATAAAATCATTCACTTGTGCCATTTTAAATAAATAAAAATAAATAAACACGACGATAAATTTTAGTATCCTAATACTAGTATACTAATACTATATTTGTAGACAAATCATTTTTTAAGAAAATAACACGACATTTATGGAACAGCCACTACCTAAACCAACTCAGCCTGTGTTTTGGCGATGCCATTCATTTGACTTTCCTGTAAGGGTAGTCATTTAAGTCAAGCAGTAAGGAATAAAGGTCTGCTACATCTAGTGTATGTGGTATTATAAGTGAGATTATTATTATTGTATTTGGTGGTGGGGGATTTACACAGTTGCGCAGCAGGTAGCTTCACAGCTAAAGTCTCCCTAGTTCGATCCTTGAGTAGCTGTCTGTGTGGAGTTTCTGTGCAGCATTAAATAAACGATATGGCCAAAAGTATGTGGACACCTGACCATCACATACTTCCCCAAGCTGTTGCCACAAAGATGGAAGCACAGTTTTATGGGATGACTTTAGCCTATTCAGATTGGATTAGTTTATCCTATGATGTCTCCTCAAGTGATAAAACTGTATATCCTGAGACTGTATATCCAGACAGGACTTAAATGATCAGATGAGGGCTGAGTTTGACAAATAAATAAATAAATAAATAAATAAATAAATAAATAAATAAATAAAATTTGGCCTTTAATTTTCTTAGAAGAGGACGTTAAAGCACTGACATGGCCAATCTGGACAGTGATAAAGTCACAGAGGACCACCTGTTTTAATTCTGAATGGGAATAAGGCTTTTGTATGCTGTAGCATTAGAATTTCCCTTCACCATACCCAAGAGACCTAAACCTGTTCCACAGCACGACAACGCCCCTGTGCACAAAGCAAGCTCCATGAAGACATGGCGTGTTAAGATTGGATTACAAGAACTCAAGTGTCCTGCACAGAGACCTGACCTCAACCCCTTACTGAACACCTTTTAGGATAATCTGGAGCAGCATTTTCCAACTTTTTTTCAGTCACGGCACCCTTTGAAAATTAAAAAAAAAAAAATTGTGGCACCCTACACGAACACTAATGCTAGACAGCGTTAAGCTTGGTTTATACTCCCTGCATCCGCAGTAGCGTGAGGGAGCGCACAGCAAAATGACGTCATCGCGGCCGCGCGTGTTGAGTCCGGGTGGCCTCATTCCACGTGGCGGTTTGCACGGCATTTTTTTGTAATTTGCCACACGGTGCCAGATCCGGAAATGAATAACAACTGTACAGGCTTCTCTATGATCCATCCATGCAGGACCACAGAGATACAGGCACAAAATTCACGGAAAGGTTTTTAAAAATAGTGATTTGGATTTGCTTTGTACATACTGTTGAAAGAATAAAACCAAAGCTGAAAGATTTTTTGGGAATGCACCATGTTTTCATTCATCAGTATCTTCACAAATAAACACAGTCACTACACTACACCTTCAGACAGTGATTAAACTCATTCTTTTTGAATAACTCTCTTTTATCTCTATAAATAAAGAGACGTTTACACTGATGGGTGAACATAATCACCTGATTTTTGTAAATGAGAGAAATGACATTTGCAGGAAGCTCCCACTTTCTGCTGATGTCTACAGTAACTGCTAGCATTTACAAAATGAGCCTACAATAAATAATAAGTCTATTTAATGAAAGTAAAGGTCCATGTTTAATAAAAACTGTAATGAAATTAATAAAATTAAAAAATGAGGTTGTTCAGTTTAGTTTTATACATGTTCTCATATTTATAGCTATATTTTGTTGTCATGTGACAAGTGATAATCTCAAGGTTTACTGGGTTTTGTATGATTCTTAGCTCTTTTTCTCATTCTATGGGTTTTAGTGAAGTTTACTGAAAACAAACATCATCAACAACAACAACAACAACAACAACAACAAACACACCAATTCCTCCTCAGCATTCAGCAACTCCACGAGAGACGCCATGTTTGTAAGCGTTGCTATGGTTGTTCCGACAAACTACTTCTTCTCTCAGCTACTTCCTGATGGTTTATAGGACGGTTACTCCGAGTCGCCCCCTTTCGTTTAAAAGAATATTACACCGGCGAGCGCGTCGAGTATAAACGCATCGTCCGTTTGTGGAGCTGCGCGCGCAGTCAGTGGAGGCTCGCGCTGCGGAGACGGGCGGAAGTATAAACAAGGCTTTAGCTCCATGAGGATGAAGTTGATGGTCCAGAAGCATGTGGAACTTTTCTTTTGCACTACACACGCTAATTATTAGGATTAAACACTCGGGAACTAATCTGGAGCGAGATGTTCACCAAGCACGTGTAAGTGTTGCGATCACAAATTTGTATCCAACACAGCACTGTGTACTTGAGTATCTTCACTGCTGGTGTGAAGGGGTTAAGAAGGCAGGCGTGCTCAACAACAAAAAAAAATCCCCCCTACGTCACGGCGTTGCTCTATTCTGATTGGCTGACAGACTGTACACAGACAGTCAGCTGAAACTCAACGCTGCTAACGCTAACGCTAAGTTCCTCTCTATAACCGCCCCGGTGTAACACTGTAACATTCACATTTCAACGCGAAAGCAGTCTGGAATCGCAGGGCTCCGGTGTTTCCGTGGTAACTTTTGTAACTCGTCACTTCCGGAGACGCGTAACAATGTTGCTCCGCACTTTTGGCCGATAATGAAGAGGCTGAAGGCTGCAGTGTTCTGCCTGAGCGTCGTGCTGCTGTGTTACTGGTGAGTCCAACACTCATGTCTATTATTATACTGTAGACTTTTAATGTCTTTAGAGCTTTAGAGGAAACCATACAGAGGAACTTCCTCTCTCTGACACCTGCTAGCATAGCATGTGCCCTAATGGTGCAGCTAGGAAGTCTGGAGATGGGTATTATTATTATTATTATTATTATTATTATTATTATTATTATTATTAAGTCTTCATGTTTATTAGCTACACCAGTGTGTTTCATTAAATATCATCACTCAGGAATGGAGCTTTAGGCAGCATAGCTGTCTAATAAGTTGGCTAGAAGTCTTTCTACATTTGCCTGTTGATATATTATTCATTTTGGTAGTTATGTGTTTAGATAATGTTGATCTCTCTCTCTCTCTCTCTCACACACACACACACACACACACACACACACACACACACACACACACACACACACACTGTTGTGCTGTAAGAGACAGAGACAGCTGAAATCATGATATGACTGAAATCATTAGCCCAAAGTGTAAAGGTGTCTACGTTGTTTGTGTGTGTGTATAATATATGTGTATGTGTATGAGAGAGAGAGAGTTGTGCTCACAAGTTTGCATCCCCCTTGCAGAATCTTCTAAATCTTAATACTGTTAAGAAAATAAGAAGGATGATAAAAATCCCATGTTGTTGTTTATTTAGTCCCGTCATGAATAATCTATTTCACGTAACCGATGTTTACATATAGTCCACAAGTCAAGATAATAGCTGAATGTACACAAACAAACCTGTTCAAAAGTTCACACACGCTCAATTCTTAATCCCGTGTGTCGTCACCTGGATGATCCACGACACGATGTGTTTATGTGTTGTGAGAGTCGTTCGTGAGTCCCTTGTTTGTCCTGAGCGGTTAAACTGCCCACCGTTCTTCAGAGAAATCCTCCAGGTCCTGCACATTCTTTACTTTTACAAGATCTGCATATTCGAGCCCTTTCTGACAGTGTTTATATGATGCTGCGAACCATCTTCTCACACTGAGGACGACTGAGGGACTCGTACACGACTATTACACAAGGTGCAAATATTCACTGATGTTCAAGAAGGTAACACGATACATTAAGAGCCAGGGGGGTGTAAACTTTTGAACAGGATTAATTAATTTTTTTATTTATTGTAACGATGGAGTTATAAAGCTCAGAAAATGTGTGATGATGTCATATAGTTCTGTATATGTAACTGAGCTATACAGGTATCTCTTGTGTGTTACTGACGGAGTATAAAGTCATCGTTTGACCCGCACGAGTTCTGCTGAAACCAAACCATTATCTAATCTAAACCTGTTCATTTATTGCTAGTCAGAAGGTCGTATTGTGTATTTTCTCTCTGCTGTATCGTACTCGCTTCTCCCTATGCTCATTTCCCATGTTTTTACATGCCTTGTTTTAACCCTCGCATGCGTCGAGTAGCGCTCTGTTCCATCTCTTGTACAGTTATGTCACTCCTAATCGACTAGATTTCACATAACTGACCTGCGAGAATTCATTTCTCTCAGATTACAGAGCGTACCTATTAATTTGAGCTGATATTACATGGTTTATGGCACAGCACAGGCCAACGTTACAAGGGTCAGTCATTAGCACACACGTGTTTGGGTGACGCTTCGTGTTACGACAACTTGGACTTACACGCCTGTCTTACGCAATAGCCTTAAAATAAATTGTGGAAAAGCAGGTGATTTTGGGTGGAATGTAGCTTCAGGATTTAGCAGTGTGAGTGTGTGTGTGTTGGGGAGAGTAATTTAGACTGCACTGTTGTGAGACACATCTCGAGTTCTGCTTGAGGCTGAACTGTCTTCACTGATTGATAGTGCTTGCTTGCCTTCACGTTGCATCATTGAAAGAGTCGTCCAGAATAAAGATACTGATTATGAGAAAGCTGTGTGTCGTGTTCAGAGCTCGTTGTATCTGATAGAGTTCTCCTCATTTGCAAATAGTATGGAAATAAGAAGCCCGAAAAATCTGCCGTGTCTTACAGTGTTGGTGTTCGCGATCGCATTTTTATGTTCTGCAACCGTCAATGAGTGAAGCCCTGTAAACTGATCAGAGTGCAGTAAGGGGTGGGTGAAACAGCCACAATTTTATATCCGGGTATTATCCACAGCTTGGAAATTAGTGTTTTGTATATTTGTGCGTTTATTCGTTTATGTATTAGAGCTTATTCATTGATGTGGTTGTTAAGGGATTAGTATTTATTTAGGTTTGTTTATTTATTTATTCATGCATGTAGTAGTGCATGTGTATGTTTTAGTTATTCATTCATTAATGTATTAGTGTTTACTTATTTATATACAGTGGGGGGGGGATAAATATTGGACGCGTCAACATATTTTTTCAGTAAATATATTTATAATGAGGTTATTCACATGAAATTTTCACCAGACATCAGTATTAACTCAAGAAATCCGCAAACAAAGAATGGACAACTTTAAGGTCCATAAATAAAGTTGTGTGTAATAAAGTGGAATGACACGGGGGAAAAAAGTATTGAACGCGCTAAGAAAAAGCAGTTCTCCAAGGCAAGGAATCAGCTGAAATCTGTAAGTAATTACACCCCCTATCTGTGCAAGTTAATATCAGCTGGGTTAGTAAATTGATGGTCTATAAAAAGGCTTTTCATTACCAAGGTGTCACACAAGAAACATCTCATGATGGGTAAAAACAAAGAAATCTCCCAAGACCTTTGGAACCTTATTGTTGTGAAACATATTGATGGAATCGGATACAGACGTGTTTCAAAACTTATGAATCTTCCAGTAAGCACCGTTGGGGCCATCTCTCAATTGGTTTCAGAGAAAATGAAATCAAGGCATTAGAATGGCCCAGTCACTCACCTGACTTGAATCCAGTTGAACAAGATTTAAAGACAACATGTTTAGAAGAACGGGCCAAAACCACACCTGAATACTGCGGCCCATTCATTTCTTCATACAGGAAGTGTCTTGAAGCGGTCATTACAAACAAAGACTTCTCCACTAAGTATTAAATACATTTCAGTCTGCGTGTTCAATACTTTTTTCCCGTGTCATTCCTCTTTATTACACATAACTGCATTTATGCACTTTAATGTTGTGAATTCTTTATATTTGTGGATTTCTTGAGTTCATACTGATGTCTGGTGAAAATTTCATGTGAATAACCTCATTGGAAATATATTTACTGAAACAAAATGTTGACGAGTTCAATACTTATTTCCCCCACTGTATATAAATGTAGGGATCCGTGTTTATTAATTCATTCACGCATTAGAGTTTGGTTATTCATCTATACATTCATATTTTTATGTAATGATTTAGGGATTAGTGCTCATTCATTCATTCATGTCTCTTTTAGTGTTTATTAATTTCTGTTTATTTATTTAAGGACTACTGTTAACTTATTTGCGACTGAAAATGCTTCCCGTGCTGAAGTGCTGCGTAAGTGTGAGTGTTATAGTGATTCGTATTGATCACGTCTGCTGCTCTGAAGAGCAGAAGCAGTGTGTTTTCCTCATCCAGTCTGAAACAAGTAACAATTTAAGGCAGACATGTCTGTTACCCTTGTAGCTGTGCTCAAGCCGTGATGCTTTGAATGATACTGAAAAAATCTCTAGCTATTATTTTAGCGCTATGCTGTAGCCAAAATAAACATGAGGTCCTGTTCACAGGCATCCTGTTCATCATGGCTACTGTTCAGAGCAGGATCAGCTCGACCTACAGGATCAGCCGCAGACCGCATCGGACGTCCCCAATCAGCAGGACGAGTCCGCGGAGAACAGAGGAAATGACGAGGTACGCTCTTTTCCTAAAATAGTAGGTTTAATCATGTTAGGTTTACACGAGTTTATTTGAAAGTGTTACAAAGCTTCACACCAGAGTTAATTGCGACTCTCCTTCTGGTTTTAACATTAATCTGTGTCTGGGAAGGAAATATCTATTTCTATATTCCTGTACTGTGAAAATCATGATTTTAGTTCCTCTTGGCTCTCTGGCTGTGTAGATTGGTATTTGGGGTACATGGGGGTAATTTTCCCATTTCCTTTTTTCAGAAGTGGCATGAAAAGAGTTAACATGGAGCGTGACTGACTTTGAAGCTCAGGTCGTGAGCTCATAAAACAGACTCGTAGTCTAGTATGCACATTATTAGAGCAGAGCTAGATCTGGCTTTTGTTTCCCAGATAATTTATTGAAATCAGATTTTTTTTTTTTTTTTTTTTTACACTGTAAGGGCTTTCCACATCGGAGACTACAGTCTTTTGTCCCCCATTCACTTTCAATAACAGGGAGGTATGTAAGGCCACTCAGGTGCAGCAGCAGGTGGTGCAGCAAACAGGCAGGATCCCGAGAGACTTTCACTCGTGTCTTTGAGTCAGAGTGCTTCTGAGTGCTTTGCTAGTAAACATGCTTTCTATAGAAACAGACAAGTAGTATATAATACCGTTCATCTTTCAAAGGTAATGATTAAATCACCATTAATCATGTAACGCAGCTCTCTGACAATTTTACGATGGTATGATCCAAGAGGCGCAGCTTGCGTTTGCACGTGTTGTAATATGTAAATCACTGAAATGTATTAATGCATGTTGACTGTGGAAATGTCTTGACTGAATACTTTGCATTCACGTGCTTTAACGTTTTATGACGTAGTTGTTACATCATTAGTAAAGCGAATTAAAATAGTCACATTATACTTACTATACGCTTCTTAAACATGGTAAATGTAGAACTGGTCAGTTTAAAAATGTGTTATATAAGTGCACTTATATAGTGCTTTTTTAACCTTAGGACTTCTACAAAGTGCCTTACACTGTGTCTCATTCTCACACACACACACACACACACACACACACACACACACACACGCACACCAATGGTAGCAGAGCTGTCATGCAAGGTGCTAGCTTGCCATCAGGAGCAATTTGGGGTTCAGTGTCTTACCCAGGAACACTTCGGCATGTGGAGTCACGTGGGCCAGGGATCGAACTGCCAAACGTACGATTTGTAAACAACCCGCTGTACCACCTGATCCACAACCGCCCCACGAACAAATATGCAGTTACTGCTTTGCCTCTGACTGTTAGAAAGCACTGACACTGGAGACTCCTTCCTTAAATGTTAACTAAGCATCTCTCTTTGCAGAAAACCTGACTTTAACAAATATACATGTTAGATGGAGCATCCACACTCTCTGTACAAATCTCTTGTGTTAATGCTGTGGTGTGGTTGTTAAACAGGATCTGCTTCAAGACCCTCCTGCCTCTGACACTGTAGAGCATCAAACACAGACCGACACGACAGACGAGCCACAGACTCAGGAAACCACACTGCAAGACCGTATCGATAAGGTACTCCCACACTCGGTTTTACATTTACATACGTTTTTAAATTTCTTCGCTCCAAACAGAAAGTCGCAATATTTTCTTCTGTAAATCACATCTAGTTTTCCTGTAACAACACGTTTCATGTGTATTTCATGTATAAATCTGATCTTCAGGATTTTCAGGTGGACGAGGCCCCAGCGGAGGTGGCGGTTGCCGAGTATGATCCAGAGTCTTCCATTACCCCCGAGGATGACGCTGGCCCTCAGAACACGCACGTCTCATCTCTTCCTTCTGCATCTGAAACTCAATCTGAGACTGTTCATGTCTCTGAGGACCTGTCCTCCACTGCTACTGTCTCACCTGGACCACGTGCATGCAGGTCAGAGGCTTGTAACAGCAGTGCTTAACTTTACCATGAAGTACCAAGAACATCTTTCTTGTCTGATTTTACATTTGAAGGACAAAGCTTTTGTTATCTGTTCTTTCACATGAGAAGGAGCTGACAATCAGTAGACTAAATTTCTCGAATGTAGAACGTTTATCGTAATATTCGGTGTCCGTTCATCTTCAGTAAGCGGTGTTTAATGGTCAGGGTCCAAGTGAATGCATACGCATTATGGCATTTGATAGACGCCCTTATCTGCTATGAACATTTGTCTCATTTAATGGCCTTGCTCAAGGGCCCAGCAAAGGCAGTTTGGTGGTACTGGGATTCGAACTCTCGATTGGTAGTCCAACGTCTTAACAACTGAGCTAGAACTGCCCTGTACACACACACACACACACACACACACACTCATACGGTCTGCGTGGAGTGTTGCATGTTCTCCCACCTCAATGTGGGTTTCCTCCAAGCTCTCCCAAAAACTGTTGTCTGGATTGGCTACACTAAATCGCCCCTTGGTGTGCAGGGGTGTAACCCGAGCTCGGAACCAAACCAGGGATCCTGGAGTCGTGAGGTGTGTGTGGTGACCTTTACTCAGCGTATTTCGGCAGATTCATTAAAAAATATCTCCTGAGACAAGAAACACTGGTCTTCTGGGTGCCCCAGGTTCTGAAGAAAGATATAATGAGGAACACTAACATTCAGACAATCAGGAGGAGGCTCTTCTACACGTTTGTCAGTTACAGTATACAGTATTGTCAGTCAATTCAGAATGCTCCGCCTCTTTTACCAGCTTTCAGTTGTTTTATCCTAAGCACCGCATGCATTTGTTTTGGAGGCGTGTCCATGGAGAGAAGACTGAAGGGTGGGGCTGTATTATTTTTGTTTGTTTGTTTGTTTGTTTGTTTTGGTTTTTTGTGATTCAAAACGGATCACAGTTTTCCCTCACGTTCAGCGGTGTTTTCTTTCTCTTCAGTGCTGGTGATGACTCCTGCTCTTCCCCTCCCGTCAGTCCTGTCTCCCCTAGCGCTGCCTGTGATGCAGGAGAAAACCCTTCGTACGATGCAGACCTCAGGTGCGATACCGTACATCGAGCACAACTCATTACCCAGTTATTAAGTTCTCCATAAGCCGAAAACCCAAACATGTGCAGTGTTCTGAGCCAACACAATTAGATTTTGGGTTATGTAGGTTTATGCAGGTCTTGTGAAAGAGCAATGGGTTGCACCGTCTGTCTGTAATGGGTTTATTGGTGATTAAACCAAGTGGGTTGATTAAACCAAGTGGCTTGTAAATTTTATTGCACAATATATCCTCACCATTTAATCCTCTACAACCGGGCCTCGTTAATCAATCTTTTAATAAAAGCCGTGTGTAAATGTTTTCACAGGCCAAGACAAGCAAAAATATCCAGCCAGATTTGCCAGATTTTCACTGATTTTTCTTCGTTCTTGCGTTAATATTTTGATAGACGCCAATCAGCTGTGAAATTCCTAGCTCATTCACGGCACAACTGATTTGCTGTTAGTGACGCTCATAAAAGGCAAAGCTTAGAGAAAGCTGAAAATGAACAAGCAATGATTAAACAGTGAAAGAACGCCTCCAAAGCGTAGTCTAAATCTTCCAGTAGTGCAGCGCATCCGTTACCACAGACACACACTAATTCTTCCTCCTTCTACAGGGTGCTGTTACTAACTGAATGGCTAATCACGTGTGTTGTAATTTATAGATTTGTTATCAAATCGCTTTCTGTCAAGTCATTAATATGGTATGAATATATATTACGCATATATATCTCAGTCATAACCAGTTATAGGATTTGAAGGCAATCATTCGAGGTTCACATGGAGTGAGCGTCCTTCTTTGCATAAGTTACACAAACTCAGGAACATAGGATGCGAATGCATTTTTGTTTTGTTTTTCAAACTAACCGGATTTTCATGAATGCCCCAGTTCTTGTGGAAATTCTCTCGTAAACGATTTACAAAGGAATTCATTCATGAACGAGGCCTATTGAAAGACATTTGAATAAGCAGCTCAAGCAAAATGGCGACCTAAGTGTCGTCATCGGAATCTTATCGTCTACCGCGCAGCACGATTTTGCGTAAAGAAAGTGGTTGAGATTTTAACAGGTACATTTAATTTGTTGGAAATATTTGTTTAACCAGGACCTTGTTTTCTTTTCTCTCCATGTGTTTTAATAGTCTTCCCTCGGTTTTGGAGAACAGCAGCACACCTGGAACAGGAAAGAGTACGAAGGCGAGTTTGAGCAGGGCGACTCAGGGAACCAATGCCTCCAGCATGCTGAAAGAACAGGTCAGGGTTATGAGGAACATGTGAAATTTTTTTTTATAGATACGGGGGTTTATTCCAAAAATGCTTAAAGTTGCCTAAAACGCCTGTAAAGCCACACTACAAGATCATCCCAGCTTGCATTCTTGTAAACATTTGTGTCAAACTACCTCCATTATTCTTTTTAGAGGTAGAAGCACGATAATAATAAAATATGTTCATATTTTTCCAAGTGCATTTCTTGTTAAATATCTGTAACTGCTGTTTAACACACTGATTTTGGTTTATAATGTCAGTCCTGTCGTTTTCAGTGCAGTGTAGATAAACAAGCCTTCTCTGTTGCACTGTTCACCAGAATGTTCCAGTATCAACAGAAGCGGATCCGTCTCTTCCCAGCAAAGACCCAGAAGACATTCCTACTTTTGACGAATGGAAGAAGATAATGATGGAAGTGGAGAATGAAAAAAGTAAGACGCAGTGAGCGTAACCGTCTTGTCATGGATTTGCTGCGCGTCACTGATAAGATTATCTGATCAATTTCTTAGAAATCCGTCCTGTTGAATCAAAGAATCACTGATGTTTTGTCTTTTACCTCGACTCCACCAGGTCAAACCACTCACACTTCCTGTAACGGGGGATCTAGTGTTGTTAAGAAAGTGCAGAAAACCACAAACTACGCCTCCGTGGAATGTGGCGCTAAGATCCTGGCTTCTAATCCTGAAGCAAAGGTACCCAAACCAGCTTAGGGTATTTGCATGAGTGTTGTTTTGCACTGAATGGCAATGACTTCAAATAAAATAACTTCAAGGTTCCGGTGTCTGCGCTGTATTCGATCCATTTCCACCCTCATGATGCATGAGCTACATGTTGAACCATTTCAAGCTTTTAAACCTGGTTCTCAGCACAAATTAGTTTAGATCCAACACCAAAATATTAGAAAAATGAGCAAAATTTGTGCCACAACCATGAATCAAGAAGAAAACAAGAAATAAACATGTTTTATTCCTCTTATACCACAGCAGCTGGCAACAGTTACGATTTTGAATTGACTAATGAATGCACCTTGTACGTTTTATCCATTTAAAGTTACGTTTAATGTTGTGAAACAAAGGAACAAAGTTCGTTCCTGTTATCACGTACGTTATAGCAGTCGTACCCTCCCTTCACCAGCCTCTGTTTTTCTTTTGTACTGGAAAACAGCTTCACCTCTGACCATTACGTAATGCTGACACCGGTGACTTATCAATGAAGTCGTCCTGTTAGCGAATCTATTCAAATAAACGTGTGATTTCCCTTTCAGCTGGCGCTACTTTCCACGTTGCTTTTAGAGAAAATGAATCCCGATCATAATCAGGCATTTAGCAGCATAAAAATGTCATCATTCATTACGCACTCTGTTGCCAGCTGATGTGGTATAAGAGGAATAAAACACTTAAGCATATGAAAATAATCACCCCTGGGCAGCCATATTAAATCAGCCTCATCACACTGCGCAGTTGATGATTAAAGTGGAAGCCAAAGGAACATCTGCTGGTTCGCTAAACCAGTACCGGCTCCATATTGGTGTAAAGTGAGCAGTTAAAGTTTGATGGATATACATGGCGGACGTTACTAAACAGCACAGGCATGAAGTTTCCGCACAGGAATCTCTTATCTCAGCAATGCATTTTGGAAATTCTGGGGCGAGAATGATACTTATTGCCATGTTTGTTCCTTTTATTAGAGCACTTCTGCCATCCTGATGGAGAATGTAGATGTTTACATGCTGAACCCCTGCAGCAATAAGATATGGTAAGCCAAGTCCAACGTTCACTGTATGTGCTGCTTATGAAGGACGCTGTGTATAAATATAAGGAGCACGCTCATCCGTTTATTATGGGTGGAAGTCCCCAAGACGCTGATCTAGAAACAAAATCAGCAGACATGGCAATAAAGTTTATAATACAGGTTAAAGACAAGCACTTGGCATACTTCAACTTATCGCTCACTCTGATATTTCCTCTCGTTTTCTTTTTCTCCTCCTCACCTCTAAATCACACCTCTCTAACTCAATCTCACCCAACAACATTATCCACCTTTTTCTTCAAGTTCACCCATTCTGTTCCTCTGTGTGCACCTCCAGGTTTGTCATTGAGTTGTGTCAGCCCATTCAGGTGAAGCAGCTGGACATTGCCAATTTCGAGCTCTTCTCCTCGACCCCCAAAGACTTTCTAGTCTCAATCAGTGACAGGTCAGAACATGAGAACATTTAGTTTGGTTTGTTAGATGTTTGTGACATGCTGAGATTGTTTTTGCTTAAGTTCTCGCTAGATTCTGTCATTCCGTACCTTCGGGGTACGAGGTCGTATGTGTGTGTGTGTGTATGTACAGTATCTCACAAGTACACCCCTCGCATTTTTGTAAATATTTGATTATATCTTTTCATGTGACAACACTGAAGAAATGACACTGTGCTACAGTGTAAAGAAGTGAGTGTACAGCTTGTGTAACGGTGTAAATTTGCTGTTCCCTCAAAATAACTCACACACAGCCATTAATGTCTAAACCGCTGACAACAAAAGTGAGTACACCCCTAAGTGAAAAAGTACAAATTGGCCCAAAGTGTCAATATTTTGTGTGGCCACCGTTATTTTCCAGCCCTGCCTTAACCCTCTTGGGCATGGAGTTCACCAGAGCTTCACAGGTTGCCACTGGAGTCCTCTTGCACTCCTCCATGACGACATCACGGAGCTGGTGGATGTTAGAGACCTTGTGCTCCTCCACCTTCCGTTTGAGGACGCCCCACAGATGCTCAATAGGGTTTAGTCCATCACCTTCACCCTCAGCTTCTTTAGCAAGGCAGTAGTTGTCTTGGAGGTGTGTTTGGGGTCGTTATCATGCTGACCACAGGACATGGTTCCAGTAATCCATGTCCTTAGTCTGCTTGTCTTCAGCAAACTGTTTGCGGGCTTTCTTGTGCATCATCTTTAGAAGAGGCTTCCTTCTGGGACGACAGCCATGCAGACCAATTTCGATGCAGTGTGCGGCGTATGGTCTGATCACTGACAGGCTGACCCCCGACCCCTTCAACCTCTGCAGCAATGCTGGCAGCACTCATACGTCTATTTCCCAAACACAACCTCTGGATATGACGCTGAGCACGTGCACTCAACTTCTTTGGTCGACCATGGCGAGGCCTGCTGTTTACATTGTAGCAAAGTGTCATTTCTTCAGTGATGTCACATGAAAAGATATAATCAAATATTTACAAAAAAATATTTGTGTGTGTGTGTGTGTGTGTGCGTGTATGTATATATATGTATATATATATATATATATATATATATATCTCAATCAACCATGCATGCAGTTTGTATAAGTGGAAAAAAAAAAACGTGTGACGCAAAATACTACACATATCATACATATTAATAACCCTGCTTTCAACATTTGTGGGGTGATGTGGGCGGTTTCCTTTTAAATGCTAAGTATATTTTCCCACTATTCATCATTATACCACAGCGTCATTGCATGTCGGATTCTGATTGGTTAGAAGGCGTTGATTAATTTTCTATAGCAGCAGCTTTGACAATAGTGCAGGTTTATATTAATGCACTCGTTCTAAAACATTATAGTGTCTATAGTAAGAGCGCACGCATAGCATGTTTTCCAGATAAATGGAAGTTTTTCATAAGAAGACGTTTTATGGAAGGAGTCTCCAGTTTTCTGACACGGAAAAGTCTTCAGGATAGAGGAGGTTACACTGGGGAGTTTCTTGTTAATGAGACAAATGATGAGTTTTTTTTTTTTTGTCTTATTAATTTCAAGAGAAAGAGAGAAAGGCAAGACTGGTGAGGAAATGCCTCATAACAAAATTTCAGCATCAAATATGAGCATTTTCTATGGTAGTAAGTCTGGACTTTAGCAGAATTGATAAAACCCTGTAGATAAGTAGGGGGGGACGACACTCCTCACTGACTTCCAAGCATAAATTATGATGTCTGAAGTGTTTCAGTGTCACTTAACAACAGTAAGGAATTGGACTTGCAGCCTACTGAGGATAATGCTGATAGGATTGGTAAATGGTGCTGTGTTAAGATTTCTCAGCGAAAAGAGAAAATATATATGCATTGAAGCTAAATGTAAGGCTGTGTTTCAGTTAGCCAGTGTACAGCATATCACCCAGATGTTTTTACGCCTAACTGTATTGCTACGTTTGTTTAGGAATCCACACCTTTCCCCTTTCGATTAATACTGATCATTCATACCAATGCATCCATTACACGTTTAACAAGACTAATGTTTTCCTTGTTCATTTAAGTATGCAGTTCTTGCATTGCTGTTTAATTAAGGTTCGCCTCAAATGTATTGTGGAAATGGGTGCAAGGAAACATTTCTGGTTTGTCCACAGATATCCAACCAACAAATGGGCCAAGCTCGGGACCTTCCATGCCCGGGATGAGCGCACGGTCCAGAGTTTTCCACTGGACGAGCATTTGTATGCTAAATACGTCAAGGTATGTGAGGAAGGTCCACTTGTGCTAAATCCATTGTGCTATCAGGTCAAATCCCACGACTTCCAGGAAAACCATTACACACAAGGTTCATAACGCTCAGCTGTGTGCTTGATATGCATCCTGTACCAGTCCTGTCAGTCTGGATAAAAATAGCTATGAAAATGAATGAATGAATCGTGAATAAATTTTAGGCAGTGCTTGTCTGAAGGTTAGTACAGAGATGTTTTTGTGAAGGGCTTTAAGGACTGGTTCTGCTTGGTGTGTTTTTTGCCGCTGCTTCTCACCATCGCTTTCTTTCCTTCTGTTTTTCTTTAGTTTTTTTTCTGTTTGCCTTTTGTTTTTATTGATTTAATGTTTTTCATGTCTTGATCTCTCAAGCCTTCATAATATATTTTTTTATATATAAAAAAAAGTCTCAATCTGTAGAACCAGTTCGGATTTATCATGAATTGAGAGCAAACTATCTTCTCACCTGTTTTGTCTTGTCTTTTTTTCCTGTAATTCTGTGTTTTCTCTTCTGCGTCAGATGTTCACCAAGTACATTAAGGTTAGCTCCCTCTTTTTCTCGTATGTGCTTGAATGACTGGGTGAAGAAATGAATGGTGCTCGGTACTACAGTGGAACCTCAGTGGATTATTGATTGCACCGCACCTTCAGATTAGAGCACGTCTAGAAGTTTCTAGCAGAGGATTGTGTGCAGATATCATTTTCCAGATGAGGTTCTTATCCTCTGCAGCTCCGTGCTGTGTGGTGTGGGTCAACTAATCTTGAAAAGTTCAACTTGTGTGCTATTGAGACAACCTACGTGTATATTAATTAAACGATGACTCTTATGATCGTATACGTAAATCACATCAATAAGGGGCGCACAACACATGTCCAGGAAAATGTCTAAATCTACTTCAGTACACAAACTCAATAGTACCATCTGATGGCTTTGCTTCAGAGCCAGAGTATAAAACTTGTCTGGATGTGTGAGCAGGGAGGGCTTGTGTGTAAACATAACCCAGCTAATTTCTTCATGTTCTAGGCAAGGTAAAGTGTGTGCTCTTTTCAATTAACTGCAACTAACAACCCTGAATGCTACACTTGCTCTCACTTACTTTGTGCTATGAGATTCACATATAAAGATGTCTGCTTACGTTTATGTACTAAGTGGTAAATGGTATTTGATTTTCTTTTTTCCTCTACTCCACTGTCTTTTATTGATCATCCGAGTCCGGTGAACAGCTTTCTAACAGTCTTGTTGCAATCCACATTCAGCGCAGTGCCTGAGAGAAATGGAATATTCCTCATTATTTCCCATAATACAACATTTTAACCAATTAATCTCTGTACCAGCTATACCAATATTGTCCTTATTTAATAATATGAAAAAGAAAGGTGTATTTTCCTTCAAAATACTATAATACTCCTGTTTGTTGTTACATTTTCATCTGACTGTAGGTGGAGCTGTTGTCACACTTTGGGTCTGAGCACTTCTGTCCTCTCAGCCTACTCAGGTAAAACAAAAAAAGCCTTTGTTCAAAATTGTATTTTATATATATACACACACCTAGAAGCACTGAAGTCCTTACTTATCACTGTTTTGTGTGTTCAGGGTTTTTGGCACAAGTATGATGGAGGAGTACGAGCTGAATTCTGAGCCCTCTGAGAGACTCAACTTCCAGGACGAGGATGATGGTGAGAACCGGCTTTTGAAATACTCAGGAGACCATTTCTGTCTACATCTTATCTTTCCACTGGTGTTTTATAGTCCTGTGAATGTAATTCTTCTCTTAAACCTGTAGATTATCCTCCTGGATATGTTCCATCAGGTGACAAAGCTTCAAAGAATCTGATCGGGTCTGCCAAGGGTGAGTTCCAACGTAGTATTTCTTTCATTCATTCATTCATTCATTTCTCTTCAGTAAGCACTTTCTCCTGGTCAGGCTCATGGGGAACTCTGGGCACGCCTGAATGGGACGGCATCCATTGTAGTACACATACACATTCACACCTAGGGGCAGTTTTATGGTAGCAATGACCCACCTACCAGCATATTTTTGGGAAAAAACCACTACATGGGGAAAAAGTGAAAATCCACACAGACAGTAACCCAAGTTCAGAATTGAACAGGAGACCCTGGAGCTGAGAGGCAGCAATATATAACCCTAATATATTATGTCTAATCTAATCTATGATGAGGTTAATCAACTTGAGTTATACGGTTTAACCACAAAAGTATGTTTAGTATGAAGCATTGCAGGCATATTGACATGATTGCTACAGCTAATAAGCACTGACTTGACATTTTTTTTTTGTTTGTTTGTTTGTTGGTTTTTTGTTTTTTTTTTTTTGTTTGTTTTTTTACAGATGCTATTCTGAACATGGTGAACAACATTGCTGCTAATGTGTTGGGTGGCAATCCAGAAGATGGTAATTCTACACACATACACAATCCTGCAGCTACACATGTTTGAACAATGATGTACACTGGGGGTATCCGATTTTATCTGCAGAGGGCTCGTGTGGCTGCAAACAATATTATAAGCACAGGTACAATGAAATTAAGATTTCTCCATTTGTTTTGGAAGGGGGGGCTAGGTAACAAACAAAATAATATCTACTGTCAAGCATTTCTTCATGTAAGGTGAGAATATGTTTACCCAAAGTGTAAAGTAAGAGCTGTACATGTTAATACTTTGAAGACCAAGCTCCATTAGTGGAATCAAGTGTGGCTCCAGCTTGATTGGGGAAAAAAACCCTGCAAGCACACCAGCCCTTTGCAGATAATATTTAACACTATAAATGTACAAGTTGGACAATGAACAAACACTTTTAGAAGGAATTTGGTAGTTAGTCGGCTTAATTATTCCATTGTGTTCAACAGGCAATTATTCTTCCCTGCATTTAAATGCGACTGAGACATCAGGAACTCCAGTTCAGACAGCCTCCCCAACCTCATCCAAGATTACGTGAGTACCTGAGAAGATTTGTTTAAAACATTTTACAATTCCCAGACAATTCCAGTTAGCAGTAAAAATACTGGACACAAATTAACCAGATTTTATAGTCAGTAGTACTACCCAAAGTTGCCGTGCTTATTGGATTCGTTGGTAATGAGAACAAAAGTCCGGGTAGCGTTAGCAGTATGCAAGAGACGGTCTCATTCCTTTCAGTTTTTGCCAGCTTTCATTTGTTGTTGAGTGACACGTTCCTTTATTTTCCTTCTATTGTGTAATTCAGGATGGAGAGTTTGGAATCGGACCAGCAGGAACTGAAAAAACTCACAGAGACCCCCTCAATGACGCAAGGTAGAGACGCAGGTCCGACGGCTCCTTTACCCACTGCCCCACTCTCAGAGACTGCAACACCGTCAGCTCCAGAGTCCGTTGGGACCACAACAAACAAAGAAGATCAGATCGTTACTTTGCTGCCTGAGGATGAGGTGGATGAGCCAGACAAGTCCTCCAGCTCTACACCACAGGACACAGAGAAGGAGCGGGTGAAGGCTCCACAGGAGCAGCAGTACTCAGGAGTGAAGGAGAGTTGGGAGCACACTCCTGACTCCAGTTCTTGTGTTGTGTCGCTTAAAGAGTACCTCCTGCAGAGCTGCATTCCCCTTCAGAAGAAGACAAAAAAGAAATCTCAAGAATCACATTCTCAACTGAGCACTTTCCACAAAACGGAAACCTCAGTCCCAGTCATGATCTCATCATCACTGATGCAAGTGCTCCACACCCAGACTGTGGAGACAACCTTTCCAGTGGAAGCTTCTGCTGTGGTTGTTCCATCTCTTACTGAGAGTGAACATGTGCTTGAAGCTGGATCTGTGGATCTTGCACCAAGTCTTACTTCAGCTCTGGTGACACTTACGTGCTCTGACACTCTTGCCTCTACAGCCACTCATGTTGTGGATTTTTTGGACCCTTCGGCTGTTGAGAGTTCTGATTTGAAGCTTAATGAGAAGAGCAGAGATAAACCAGTGGAGGACAAACGCACTTCCATTCTCACCAGTAACCTGGATCTGACATTCACTCCAGTTTTAACCACTAAAAGTGATGAGATGGATCAAGTACAGTTGTCTGTATCTGCAGTAGAGAAATCTACCACTGAAAAGAACACGACTCCTAGTTTGATGACCAGCACCATGGATCAGGCGACATTTACCCCTCTGTCAACTTCCACAGATCAGTCCTTTGTCCAACCAACCATAAGCAAAAGTGTAACTCCTTCTGTATCAATAACAGCTGCCCCTCTAACAGAACCCTTAGAGGTGGTATCAGTTGTAGCAGAACCTAAAAGTGAAGATCTGCTCGATGAAGCTCCCCTTGGAGGCCACAGTGTCAACACTCAATCCGAAACCTCTACTAATGGCCAATCGGTGCAACCATCGTCCTCTGACTACTACGCCGAAATCCCCAGCTCCACCGATGCACCGATCCCTGGCTCCAGCCAGAAGGAGTCAGTCTTCATGAGGCTAAACAACCGGATCAAAGCCCTGGAGGTGAACATGTCACTCAGTGGCCGTTACCTGGAACAGCTCAGTCAGAGGTGATTACTGCTCTTACTGACCATTCTTACCGTGATTTCAATAACAAACCTTATTAACATCATTTATTATTAGATATTTTCTACCTAGGCCCAAGCTCTCGCCATGACATACTCATGAGCTGAGCAAGGAAATTCGATATATGGATGGCTCCTTCAGTTTTGCTTTGAATCCTACTTGCTTGTTTGTTCTGGCTCATACTTTTGTTTTTTCATAGGTATCGAAAGCAGATGGAGGAGATGCAGAAGGCTTTCAACAAAACCATCATTAAACTCCAGAACACGTCAAGGATGGCTGAAGAACAGGTCAGCAAAATTAATAACTTCATCTCGCTGATCTTTTCCTCTGTAATGTATTGAGTGGTGGTAGGTTATGGAATGGGATATACGGAATATACACTAGAGGGCATGTTGTCATAGGAAAATTATTAATGATGCGGTAGTATGATGTGGCCCAACAAAAAGCTGGAGTTTACCATGGAGTTCCCATCCAAAGTTGATTATTTTCCAATGACCGCACAATATTCCTTGTTAGTCAGTTGTTTCAACACCAACATGTCGCTGGACTGAACCCAAGTCCTGATGTATTTTAAGATCACTGTTGAGACTGATATGGAATGAATATTGCACTCTGAATCCGTGGTCCTAGGAAGGAACAACAATTCATCAATTGCAACAACGACTAATTACTGCCTTCGAGCACCTGCATAATTACTTGCAGCCAAAAACCAATAAAACCTTTCATCTTGTACATAATTAGTTGTGTTATTTGTGCTTTATAATACTGAAAGGTAGTAAAAGTCCAGCCACTATTTCCCTGCTATTTATTAGAAAACTGAGCCATCTTATTTATGTAATGGTTTGGCTCTTAAACCAACAAAAACATGGACCGGTCCTTAAAAAGGTTCAAGGTTGCATACTGAATCTGCAACCTAGTTTTCATCAGACAATTTCTGGTCCTGAGTTGTGTTAAACTTTCAGTAGACTTTACTGGGACGCCAGAACAGCATGTTATTAATCTGATCTTTTCTTTTCTGCCTGTAGGATCAGAAACAGACCGAGTCTATACAGGTGCTGCAGAGGCAGCTGGAGAACGTGACTCAGCTCGTCCTTAACCTGTCACTGCAAGTGAGCCAGCTACAGAGAGAGGTATCGACCCACTGCCCTGACCAAAACCACTGTATATGTGCATGTGTTTGAACAGTATAGGCTACATGTTATGTTGATCAGTAAACTAATGCTGCTGTGTTGTGCAGGTCTCTGACCGGCACAGCTACCTGCTGCTGTGTGTGGTCCTCGGCTTGCTCATCTGCATCGTCATCTGTGTTAATTACTGTCGCATGTCGGCTGAGAATCTCTCGACAGAACCTGACCTATACGTACCAAACTCCTACAGCTACTGCTGCCCTGACAGGTGAGCCTCGGTACTCACACAGATTTACTCATGTCATTTTAGATGCGTTTTATTTGTGTCTAATCCAGACAATCCTGATGATTTTCAGAGATTCCCCTGATGAGGACGTGAACCCAAAGCGGAGAGCATCTTATCCATTTGCACAGTCATCCCTGCAAATCGCAACCACTGAAGGTAGAACTGCGATACACTTTCAAGCAAGATTTTACATTACATTTACATGTATTCATTCGTCAGCAGACGCTTTTATCCACAGCGACTTACAAATGAGAAAATACAAGCAAAACGATAGCAAAGATTGCATTATCAATGCCAGGAGGGTTTTGCTGTGATTCTACAGTAAACAGGGGGTGCCCATGAGCGACAGAATTCATGTCCTGGTTTTTTTATTGTAGTTGATCAGTGGACAAGTAAAGCCGCTTTTCCACCGAAATTACCTGGAACAATCAATACCAGGAGCTTTTTTTTTTTCAAGGGACCATTTGGTTCCTCCAGACCTTTGTTGTCTGAATTTCCATGATGGTCTAAAGTACAGTGAAGATTATGCTACAGTCAAACTGATTACTGGCACAATGTAAAAAAAACACACGTAGCAGTTTGCAGCAACCGAACTGGTGGTTTGGAGAAGTGGTAGCTCAGTGGTTAGTACGTTGGACTTCTGATCAAAAGGTCATGAGAGTGAATCCCAGCAGTGGCAGCTTGGCAGTGCTGGGCCCATGAGCAAGGCCCTTAACGCTCAACTGCTCAGTTGTAACTATGCTTCGCTGGGACAGGACTGAGGACTCCGGTAAGAGCAGAGGGGGGGGGGCTCTGTATGTATGTGCATGAGAATTGGTGTAACAACGGAACAATGATAGACAAACATTGTTCCCCTGACCTCGAGTACATGTCCGTAAGATGTCGGCCCTTTTTTCTACCGAGAGAGCTTACAGTGGTGATTATCACGGCTGTGTATATTCCACCTGATGCCAATGTGAACACGGCGCTCTCTCTCCTGTTGAACACCATAAACGAGCAGCAGAGGGCTTACCCAGACGGTGTTCACATAATTGCAGGAGACTTTAATAAGGCGAACTTGAAGACTGTACTCCCGAAATTCTATCAACATGTTAAGTGTTTTACTAGAGGGGCGAACACTTTGGATCATGTTTACTCCAACATCAAGCACGCGTATAGAGCCATACCTCTCCCCCACCTCGGCCAATCAGACCATCTCTCCCTCCTGCTCTCCCCTGCCTACACCCCCCTCAGACGCAGTGTCACGACCACTATAAAGACTGTTACCACCTGGCCTGATGATGCATTCTGCAAACTACAGGACTGCTTCGAACAGACAGACTGGGATTTGTTTGAACATCAAGAGCTAGAAACATTAACAGGAACGGTACTGGACTACATCAAGTTCTGTATCGGAAATGTGACTGTGGAAAAAAACATCCGGGTTTTCCAAAACCAGAAACCATGGATGACCAAACAGGTCCGCACACTACTCAAAGCCCGCGACGCTGCCTTCAGGTCTGGTAATAGAGCTCTGTACAGAGCTGCCTGTGCCAACCTGAAAGGCGGTATTAAGGAAGCTAAGGTGGCCTATAAGAGGAGCATAGAGTCCCACCTGTCCAGCAAAAATAAACGGGAGGTGTGGCAGGGTATACAGAACATCACGAACTACAGAGGCCGTGAGGCGACAACAGGAGTCCTGAGTGCGATTCTGGCAGAAGAGCTAAATTGCTTCTTCGCTCGCTTTGAAACATCACAACAACAGCACTTATCTGCTCCAGCCCCACCTCCACCCTCATCTGGCCCCCGTACCAGTCCAGCCCTGCCTCCATCCCCTTCTGGTTCCTGCACCACTCTACTTACTGTGAGGGAACACGATGTTAGACGGATGTTTCTGGCAGTGAACCCCAGGAAGGCTGCTGGCCCAGACGGTGTACCTGGTAACGTGCTCAGATCATGTGCCCACCAGCTTGCCCACATCTTTACCAGAATTTTCAATCTCTCCCTGGCCCAAGCAGTCATCCCGTCCTGCCTAAAATCAGCCACAATCATTCCAGTGCCAAAGAAATCGCCCACCACTAGCCTGAATGATTATCGTCCTGTAGCATTCACTCCAGTTATCATGAAGTGCTTTGAGAGATTGGTTCTTCAGCACATCAAGGACTACCTCCCCCCAGATTTCGATCCTTTTCAATTTGCTTATCGTGCAAACAGATCCACAGAGGATGCTATCGCCGTAGCTGTCCACTACGTGTTGAGACATCTTGAGCAGCAACAGAGCTACGTACGGATGCTTTTTGTGGATTACAGTTCGGCTTTTAATACAATAATTCCGGACATTCTCGTCACCAAATTGGTCACCCTTGGTCTCCCCCGCCTCACGTGTGCCTGGATAAAGGACTTTCTGACCAACCGGTTCCAGACAGTGAGACTCGGGCCCCACCTCTCCTCCACTCGCACGTTGAGCACAGGTTCTCCACAGGGCTGTGTGTTGAGCCCCCTCCTGTACTGTCTCTACACATATGACTGTAGACCAGTCTACAACAATAATATTATCATCAAGTTTGCTGACGACACCACAGTGGTCGGACTTATCTCAAAAGGAGAGGAGGCAGCCTACAGAGAGGAAGTCCTAAACTTGGCAGCCTGGTGTTCAAAGAACAATCTGACTCTAAACACCAAGAAAACCAAGGAACTTATTGTAGACTTCAGAAAACACAACACGGAGCTGGCCCCCCTCTTCATCAATGGGGAGTGTGTAGAGAAGGTCCACACCGTCCGGTTTCTTGGCGTCCTTATCTCTGCTAACATCTCCTGGACGGACAACATCACAGCGGTCATCAAGAAGGCTCAAACGCGGCTACACTTCCTGAGGGTTCTCAGGAAGTACAATCTGGACTCCAATCTGCTGCTGATCTTCTACCGCTCGTCCGTCGAGAGCTTGCTGACATACTGTATCACGGTGTGGTATGGTAGCTGCACCGCAGCAGACAGGGAGAGGCTTCAGAGGGTAGTAAGAGCAGCACAGAAGATCATTGGCTGCCCTCTCCCCTCCCTGAAGGATATTTATACTTCCCGTTGCCTCAGCAGAGGAAAAGCTATCATTAAGGACAGTTCTCACCCTGGCTTTGATCTGTTCAATCTGTTGCCCTCAGGGAGACGTTACAGGTGCATCAAAACAAGGACTAGTAGATTTAAGAATAGTTTCTTCCCAAAAGCTATTACCATGATAAACAAACACATGTACTGAGTCCACAGCATATGTATATATTGTCTCAAACTGTGCATTTCATAGTACCTCCGCCATCCACCCTAATATCTATCTATCGTGCATATATCTTGCATATATTGTATATCTTGTTTATTTATTTTGTTTATTTATCTGTGTATTATCTGTTTATTCTTCTTGTGTATTGAATGTATATGTTTGCACGGAACAAAAAGGAGTGGCTCTTAATTTCATTGTACATATGTGTAGTGACAATAAAAGGCATTCATTCATTCATTCGTATAAAGAAAATGAGATCATTGTAAGTCGCTCTGGAGAAGGGCGTTTGCCAAATGCCAGAAATGGTTTAGTGGTTATGATGCTTGGTTTGTGAAAAATCAGATTTTGCTCCCTGACACTCATGGGCACATGGACCACGTTGTCATTTATTTCCTGGACCTGATCATGCAGCCTCAGGGAACTTGATTATTTATTTATTGAAATTGGTCGTTCCTTCATTACACATTCTTGTCGGTAACCTTTCACGTTTTTTACAGGTCCAAGTGAAGCATATAATGTAGAAACTCGGAGGAATTCAACCGGGAGTAAAAGGGTATTGAGGCTTTTTTATTTTATTTTTAATCATTAATTAGTAGTCAAATAGAACAAACCTCATACATACATCAGGATAATTATTTATGTCCTGTTGAAAGTTCTGTGAACCATTTTGATTGGATACAACAATTTTTCAAATGAACGACTGCTCTGTCTCTCCTTCCAGAAAAAGCGTTGTAAAATGAAATCCGGCAGAAAGCCAGAGACGATAACTCCCACGCTACTCTCCACCCTTTCAGTCCCCAATGGAGGATTGCGGTGTAATGACCACCGTCCTCACAATCTGGACTTAAAGCTGCCTCCTCGTAGCCTCGTCCCTCCTCCCTTCTCCTTCAGAGACTCCTCGTCAGAGGGAAGCTCTGAAGACTCCTCCCAGTCAGACGAGCCTTCATTCTGCGGTATCGCCTCCTGCAGCCGCCTCTGTGATCCTCTGCCTGCTGCAAAGAGCTGCTCCAAAAAGAGGAACCGCTTGAAAAAGAGGAGCACCGTACTCAAGCAGCTTCTACAGCCTGTGCAGTGTAACGGCCCGCCGGTCGCGGCTAAGTTCTCCCTGCGTGGCTTAATCACAGGCTCCACAGAGCTGAACACGAACAGGCCAGGAGTCCCATTGCTTCCTAAAAAGAACAGTTATAACTGACAATGCTAACGATGCTGATCTCTATAGCCACTGCTGATTGGTAGCTACTAGGTAAGCTACACTGTTAGCTTTAACTCCTGTGGTAATGTGGTTATTCTGTGGATGTAGGAAATATGCCCACAAGGTTTTGGACATTGGGACAATCATCGATCATCATCTGCCTAGCAGACTGGAATCAGTCAAAGTCAAAATCACGACTAAAACATGATTTAAAATGTCTGAATACGCTGCTGTTTTTAGAGGGGAGAATCATTTGTACAGTTTTTAAATTGGTAAGGCTTGCTTATGCTTTACATTGTTTTTTAGACTTTGAGTTAAAAATTTTGTGTGACTCGGTCAAATGCAGATTATTTGTTAATTGCAAAATGTTGCTATTTTTATAAAAATGAATCAGAAATCATGTTTTTCACCCTGAGTCACTGTTTATTATTCTATTTGTTATTGTTAGACTGGGCTAAGAACAGACTTCCCATTGCTGCGCACACCTATCATTGCTCTTAAATCAGTTTTTAACACCAACTACACTGTAGTATTTAAAGGAGATCTATTATGACCCTTTTTACAAGATGTAATATAAGTCTCAGGTTTCCCCAGAATGTGTCTGTGACGTTTCAGCTCAAAATACAAAAATACCCCATGGATCATTTATTATACCATGATGAAAATGCCCCTTTTTGGGTGGAAGCAAAAAAACACTTTTTGTGTGTGTCTCTTTAAATGCAAATGAGCTGCTGCTCCCCGTCCCCTTTCCAGAAAAGGGCCGTGCCATTACAGCTCGTACTTCGGATACTACGGCAACAACAAATCAGGAGAACCCATATGACAGAGTCGGATTCTGATGAAGGAGAGACTCCGGCAGAAGAAATAACTGTACACTTACAATGCTTATGAAGCTGAGACATTCTTCTCATCACTGTAGCTGCTCCAGATCAGAGAACATGGCAGACTGTGTGCAGCACACTCAGGGGAGGAGCTATGCTAATGGAGCAGAGTCCGTCACCTGTCGTGGGCGGGGCCTGTTCCAATGTGACGTCACATTCGAGAGAAATGAAAACGGCTCATTTTGAGACAATGTTTATGATTTATATATTTATATATATATATATACACTGCCGACACACATTTATTTTCAAAAGCCATGTAGAATTTTACATAATAGGTCTCCTTTAAATTATATCAAACTTTAATAGGATACTCAAACTATCTGCCACGAATTTTCATGAATGTCATTACATACCACTAAACAGAACATTCATCAACGACTTATGTACAATAAATGGAAGACTAGAAATGATGCTGCAGGTGAAGTAGGTAACGCACATCCAGTCATGGAGTAGTAAATATAAGTTACAGTGGTGCGTGAAAGTTTGTGTACTCTTTAGAATTTTCTATAATATCTGCATAAATATGACTTAAAACTAAATCAGATTTTCACACAACTCTTAAATGTAGAGAACAAGAACTGAATTAAACAAATGAGACAAACATATTATACTTGGTCATTTATTATTGAGGATATTATTGAAGCTATGATTAAATGGAAGAAGTGGTCCTATATGCAACAACAGACAAGAAACTACACCAGTAGCCTTGTACTCCACCATCAGTTTCCTAAGAAACAGAATTGTGTAAAGTGTGGGTTTTTGGCCATGAGCTGGCAAAAGATCTCTATAACAGAAGTACAAAATCTCTGGGGGTGCTGTGATCACTTTCCACCCAGCAAATATAAAGAACTATTATGTTAATAGAGAAATATTCCACTTTCCAAAATATAAAAACAAGAAAATGCAGGGAAGAGCTGTTAATTCCCATGGCTAGTAATTGGGTAAGGATACAAATTGGGCTGGTGGAAGATTTAACCACCCTATCTGGTATAACAATACACGACTATTTCCTTTACATAAGTATTAAGTTTGAGATATATAAACATGCGTTCTTTACATCACTGGTTCAATTCAACTCTGTTTATATAGCAATTTCAACCAAAGAGATTGCCACCAAGTCGGTTTACAGAAATCTGGAATGCTATAATGGAAAGTGAGATTATAAATCATTACAGTGTACAGGTGAGCTTAAAGTGTGTTCAGGAAGCTTTATCAGTATTCTATATTAGTAGTACAACTGTAATGATGGATTGTGAAGTATTTTTTCTTCTCAATAAAGATGGAAGGTACAAACTTGGAGAAGAGGAATAGTCTTTAGTGAAGCTTCATGCATGTGCATACGCAGGTGTTGTCTCTTCAAAGTTCAGTCCTCAACTGCCCACCTGCCAAAGAGCCCTTTGCCATAACATTTCGTCTAGGCTTCTGACCCAAGGTCACAAAGATAAAACTGTTTCCTCTGCCCTGGAAAACACATTCCAGTTTTTTATTAAAACTTGATCCAGAGTCTAATCAGTATCTGAGTTGTGTGGCACAGAATAACTCTTTGTAAAGGCAGTTTAAATGTAAGGGTAGTGTAGTGTAGGAAGGAGAATATCAGGTTAAATGGACAGGAATCTTTTCCTAATTTTACTTTAATAAAAGTGAAATGCACACAGCAGCTCAATAATATTAATCCTCACTGCATTTTTAGTGCTAATGTGTAGCACCTTGCTCTCTAAATAGAGTAGATAGATTTTATAACAAGTACAATACAAAGTCTAATGTTATTTTATTATTCAGAAGGGAAAGTAAAATGTTAAATGCGATTGATAGGCAAAGAACAACTTGGCATAGGTTTGAAAATAAAAACTGTCAGTGAGCCCATTGTGAATGGAAAGAGTCGGCTCTTTTTTTGGGAGCCGAGTTGAAAGCTCTGACTCACTGAATATATCCTTCACTACTTTACGGGAAAGGAGACGTATTCCTGGAAACCACGTGATGTTTAGATTATACGCATAAAAGGTGTGGTTTGTTTCAAACACAAAGGGAGCTGGGAGGGGTGAGATTCATTCCCAAACGCTGCTGACAAAACTGAATCTCAAGCTATTTGGAGCGCTGTGATGAAGGATGCAGAGAATTTAAAGTCCTAGACATAACGTTTCATATGATGTTATGACTAGATACAATTTAGTCATTTTCATCGGCTGGTTTTAACCCTCCCTTATGACTCTCGTCAGGTGATAAAGAAACTCTTCTTGTTAACATTGTCATAACACAGATATTATAGTATCACACGTCTTTCTTCATTTGACTGATTTCTACAACACGGGTACGTTAAACTCAAACTCATCCACATTTACACTAATTTTTACTGTTATGCACATCTTCTAGTAGAGTAAATAAAATATATTGAAAAAATATAAATAAACAAGTTATAGTACTGTTTCAGTAAAAAGGTTTATTTGGTTTTAAAAGTTATTTAAGTAAAAGTGGATAAGGTGTATAAAAAAAAGAAAATATTTTATATAAATTGATTTATGATCAGTGTGTCTGGAATTACAATATATTATTAATATTATTATTATTGTTGTTCTTTTTGTTGCATTCATGTTGTTTGACTTGAGAACCTGTGGTGTAGCCAGTAATTACTTTTAGGGGGTTGATAAGGAAATATACTAAATAAAGTCACCATGAGATCTGGATTTTATATTCATTTCAGTATTATTTTCACTATTATACTGCATCCTTGGTTGATGTCAGACAGCAGTGTAGGAGGTGATGGCAAAAGTGTGTTATTTTAATCATCTAAGACATACAGTAATCTACTATCAACCAATCCTGCCTGTTCAACAAATACTTCAACAAACAGACTTTATATAAAACCATAATGAGCTTTCTTTTACTTTCACACTATCTACTGTCACCCAGATGAGGACGGGGTTCCCTTCTGAATCGGGTTCCTCTCAAGGTTTCTTCCTCTTAACATGTCAGGGAGTTTCTCCTCACCAACGGCTCGCTCAATAGAGATAAATTTAAACTCTTAAAATCTGTATCCTTTGTTTATATGTTTCCGTAAAGCTGCTTTGAGACAATATCCATTGAATACAGTATTAATAACACTGGTATAAAATGCCTTTTAAGGGTTTCACTAAAGATTATTAAAATAAGATAGTAGTAGTAGTAATAATAAGGAGGAAATGGCATTTTGTCCTTTAAAACGACTTCGCTTTCTCCTCCTGCAGTAAACCTCCAGTACTTCATTGGCAATCAACTCAATATCTCTATACCCTGAGTATAGGTCGCTGGCTTTCAAACAAAAACAGGAAAACATCTATGATTCGGTTAATCCTGTTTCTCACCATTGCAGCTTTATCCAATAATATACTGATAAACAAACTACAGGACACATTCTTTTATCATTTGACTTTGAGGAACTATATGTAAAAAGTAGAGTACTTTTCTCTCAGAATTTATTATTTTTACATTTGAGGTCATACATTTAGATAATGACTCATGTCAAATTGATACATGAAAATGATAAATACATAATAAGTACATGATAAATATGAATCTAAATGTTCGATATGAGTGTTAAATACAAATATAAATCTTAAATCGAAATGTTAAATGTAGAAGCTCAATGTTTTGTTCATATGCTACCCAAGTATGCATCATGGGAAGCCACAGCTCTGGTAGGGTTTCCACGTTTACATCAGGAGGTCTGGATTGGTTGATCACTGTAGGCGTTCCCCATGTCTGAATTACATAGAGGCACATTGCATTCTGGGTATTGTAGTCTTCAGATGAAAACAGAAACCAAAAAAACAGAAGGTATAATCCCAATTAGGTCAGTGTCATTTCCAAGACTAATGAATGTGCAGATTCTCCACATCTTTATTTTAATAAAACTTCTAAATTTCTTTAGCAGGTCATTCAACTGTGCAGAAAACTTCTGAGACATTTGTGTCATCTACCACTAACTAACCAGGATTATGGCTACAGGGTACGTGAACAAACTGTTTTACACTAAAAATGTTATTTCAGAAAAGGACAAATGCTCCTTTCTTTCGGAAGAACCAGTTTTCTGTACTGTTAGATGCTGAAAATCAGGGCCGGACTGGGACATAATTTCAGGCTGTGAGTCTCACACTCAATTTTGAAACCACTGACAATGCCATGTTTTATTTCCTAATTTCAAGTTATTACACACAGTATGGATCCCAAAAATACATAAACAAGCAGCCTAGAGGTAGCGAAGCAGTCCTAATTTATATCAGCTTACATGGGTCTGCACAGAACATTATGCCAAGCAAACACCAGAAGTGCAAAGCTGCCAGTAACTCTCTTCTTCTCTCTCACAAAAGTACATTACATGCAGAAGAGAGGTAAACAAAACACCCTTTCCCCCCCATTTCTCATGTACCTGTCACTTCTTTACCAGGTCTACTGCTATGAACAGAACTGTCTCCACGTTGTTGGAAAACGACAACTTTTTTAATCTCACTGTAAATTTGTGAGAACAGAATCTAAATTTATTTTAGTTAAAATTAAAGCATCACATTACAGCAATGTGTTTTTTTATACTTACAAATACTTACTGCTGGTACAATATTATCTGTTACTACAATAATAACTACAACAGGACAATATCTATCTAGAAAAATGTAAATATTATAATACTATATTTTATACAAATATATTAAATCATATTTAAAGTATCTTATTTTACCTCTACCTGTCATCTCAGGTTGATCCTGAAGTGTGAGCACTGCACAGAGCTAGTGTCAGGATGACTCTCTCCACCTTACTGTGAAAAATAGGAGAAAAATTTTTGCGATTTTTTCAACTTCACATGTGGGCAGACATCATTTTCTAAATTGCCTAAATATCTGTTAGTACAATAATAACTGCATCATGACAATATCTATTTAGAAAAATCCTAATATTGAACATGATGTTGCCTTTTATGACTCATAGCTTGGAAAAATGTTTTTAGTTGTTGTTGTTTACCCTAGCTGTATTTGTAATTTCAACACTTAAATTAAAATGGAGGGCTCCCTAAATGTACTGTACATAAATTTGTACACAATATCAAACTGACCATATATCTGTCCTTTAGATTCAACAGATTACAAGACTCATCATTGACTGTACAGGATGTAATCCAGAAGAGTAAATTAATCAGTGAAGGTCCACCTGCACGATATCGTCTCCTCACAGCCAGAAGTAATCTTTATGAAAAAGGCTCAGTGAGAAAATGGACATTTGGACAGCGAGATGTCAAAATGCAAAACAAAACAATACTGCTGTTAGGAGAAACTGGAACAGGCAAAACTACTCTGATCAATGCCATGGTAAATTATATACTCGGGGTGAAGTTTACAGATAAAGTGTGGTTTGAGATTACAGAAGAGGGAGGAGATAATCACATGTCAGATCAGTCAGAAAGTCAAACAACTGAAATCACTGTGTATAAGATCTTTATCCAAGGCAACCCAATCTGTCTTACCATCATTGACACTCCAGGTTATGGAGACACCAGGGGAGCAGAATATGATAAACAGATCTCTGAGAATCTGTACAAACTGTTTCACAATGATACTGGAGTGAAAGAAATCGATGCAGTGTGTCTGGTAGTGAAGGCATCTGTGAATCAACTCTCTGACAGACTGCAGTACGTCTTTAATGCAGTTTTGTCCGTATTTGGTAAAGACATAAAGGACAACATTGTCATTTTTGTCACTCACTCAGATGGAATGCCTCCAGATGATGCTCTTAATACCATCAAGAAAGCGGGGGTTCCCTGTAGGAAAAATAAAGAAAATGAACCTGAGCATTTCTTATTCAACAATCGCCAAATTACGAAGTGGAACCAAACATATATCAAAGCTCTCCAGACAGCTTGGGAACAAACAGAACACAGTTTAAAAGGTTTTTTTGCCTCACTGAAAGAAAATAACAGAAAAAGCTTACAGCAGAGTGAAAAAGTTCAGAAAAAGGCCAAACAACTTGAAGCCTGTATTTCTAATCTACAATTCCGCATTGACTTTGTAGAGCGCAAACATGAAGAACTGACTCAGATTCAGAAAGCCCTTGAGGAAAACCGAGAAAAGATTAAGAAAAATGAAAACTTTACTTTTACAGTCACTAAGTGTTACAAAGAAAAAGTTCCCATTGAAAATGCTTCACAGTGGGACAGAATGGCCACCACTTGCTCTGTCTGTGAGGAGAACTGTCATGAGTATAACTGCTGGTACGCCTGGAGTCCTTGGTGGTGTGAAGTGATGGGAAATGACCACTGCATTGTATGTACAAGTAAATGTCACTACAATATACATGTCAAAGAGGACAAGAAATATGTTAGACGCAGTAAAGAGATTATAGTGATGTTTGATGAGTTCAAAAAAGAATATGAAAGCAGAAATTCAGCATCAGATATCACGTTTGACTCAAAGGCCGTTGAAAATGTTAAAAAAGAGTTTGAAAGCAGCAAGAAACAGGAAGAGGAGAAGACAAGCATAGAGAAGAGACTGAAAGAAGAACTGACCAAGAATGAAAAGGAAAAAGCTGAGCTGGTGGACGAAGTCCACACCAGCATCATGAAACTGTCTGAGATTGCTTTAAAGTCAGATTCTGCTTACATTGTCCAGTGTCTCGACTTCTTGATCCCTCGAGCTGAAGAAACTGGAAGATATGTCCTTGCTCAGAAACTAAGAGAGCTGAGGATCATTCAGCTTGGATCACAGGAATGCGTTAATGCTGTAATGGCATATGCAAGAGCAGGGTTCAGTATAATTAAAGATACTTTTATTGGTAAAAAATGAATTCAGCAGATTAAACATGGCCATGTAACATGTAATGAAGAAGGAATTCTGATCGTATCTGAATCAAGACTGCAGGTTTTGTTCAGTTAATAAACTGCATTGTGTTTATTCATTAATGATGTTGTTCAAGATTGAATCTTTTACTTTGTTTTGGTAATTATTTAAAACTTTTTTTGCTGAGCCATTATGAATAAAATTAAAGTATAGCAATTTTTGGAATTTTTCCTAAAATGTAAACTTTATCTTACACATACCATATTGCTTGTGAAGCTATACTGTACATGGATAGATGATTTAGTTAATTAGCTTCTATTGTTAATTCCACTAGTGCTAATGTTCTCTGTGTAACTATCTGTTTATCTGACTTTCTCATTAAATAACTAGTGTTTTAACTGCAGTGAGCCTGAGTCGCCTCTTTTTGACACAAACATATCAAATAACATTCAAACGTCAGTAATTCATTAATATAATAAGTGAAAAGTAATACTACTGCTACCAACAACAACAACAACTATTATGGTTTAAAGGGTAGACTAGCAACTTGTTTTTGAAAACAAAACAAATAATTTCAGAAGGGCAAATGCTTCTTTCTTTCCAAAAACCAACTCCTGAAATGTATCCCCAGTAACATATTTGCATTCTGTTTCACAAGTTTTAAAGATTATTGAGTAACTTTACACATGAAATGTGGTTTGAGATTACAGAAGAGGGAGGAGATAATCACATGTCACATCAGTCAAAAACACAAATAACTGAAATCACTGTGTATGAGATCTGGGCCCAAGGCAACCCAATCTGTCTCACCATCATTGCCACTCCAGGTTATGGAGACACCAGGGGAACAGAATATGATAAACAGATCGCTGAGAATCTGTACAAACTGTTTCACAATGATACTGGAGTGAAACAAATCGATGCAGTGTGTCTGGTAGTGAAGGCATCTGAGAATCGACTCTCTGACAGACAGCAGTACATCTTTGATGCACTTTTGTCCTTATTTGGTAAAGACATAGAGGACAACATTGTCATTTTTATCACTCACTCAGATGGAATGCCTCCAACAAATGCTCTTAATTCCATCAAGAAAGCAGGGGTTCCCTGTAGGAAAAATGACAAAAATGAACCTGAGAATTTCTTATTCAACAATCGCCAAACTATGAAGAGGAACTCAACATATAACAGAGCTCTCCAAACAGCTTGGGAACTAACAGAGGACAGTGTAAAAGTTTTTTTTTCCCTCACTGAAAGAAGATAACCTAAAAAGCTTAGAGCAGACTGAAAGAGTTCTGATTGACTCCAAACGACTTGAAGCCTGTATTTCTAATCTACAATTCCGCATTGACTTTGTAGAGCACAAATGTGAAGAACTGTCTCAGATTCCGAAAGCCCTTGAGGAAATCCGAGAAAAGATTAAGAGAAATGAAAACTTTACTTTTACAGTCACTAAGTGTTACAAAGAAAAAGTTCCCATTGAAAATGCTTCACGGTGGGACAGAAAGGCCACCACTTGCTCTGACTGTAAGGAGAACTGTCATGAGAAAAACTGCTGGTGTTCCTGGAGTCCTTGGTGTTGTGAAGTCATGAAAAATAATGATTGCACTTCATGTACAGGTAAATGTCACTATACTAAACATGTCAGAGAAGAAAAGAAATATGCTACATGCAGTGAAGAGATTACGGTGACATTTGATGATTTAAAAGAAAAACAATATGAAAGCAGTAATTCAGCATCAGATATCACGTTTGACCCAAACACCGTTGAAAATGTTAAAAAAAGAGTTTGAAAGCAGCAAGAAACAGGAAGAGGAGAAGACAAGCATGGAGAAGAGACTGAAAGAAGACCTGACCAAGACTGAAAAGGAAAAAGCTGAGCTGGTGGAAGAAGCCTGCACCAGCATCATGAAACTGTCTGAGATTGCTTTAAAGTCAGATTCTGCTTACATTGTCCAGTGTCTCGACTTCTTGATCCCTCGAGCTGAAGAAACTGGAAAACTAAACTATGCTCAGAGACTAAGAGAGCTGAGGATCATTCAGCCTGAATCACAGGAAAGAGTTAATGCTGTAATGGGGTATGCAAGAGCAGGGTTCAGTCAAATTAAAGATGCTTTTTCTGGTTAAAAAAAAAAAAAGTGAATAAATTAGCTTATGTAGTGGGGTGTGTTTCGTGGTTGAAACGTCACCCTTATTAACTATGTGGCCAGTGGGCTCTCTCCGTACCATAGTATATGTGATTCTTTGTTGCTTAGCTGTGTGATGCTAGCGTTGTCTATTTACCATGCGATTTACTTGTTTAGTGTGACGTTGGGCTACCGAGCCTGTGTGCATGTGTGATGTGCTGCTGACTCTCAGTGCGGAGTGACGTCAAGGCTCCCATCTGTGTAGCATGGTAGTTTAACGTAGCTCCGGTCGGAGCGCCAGCTGGTGACGTCACAATTACTAAAGACGCTATCATGATTTTCGTATGTACCATCGTGAGTATCATGTCATCGGATCACGGTAGGTAAATCGTTTAGTTCTGTGACTCGAGCTAAACTACCTTGCATGCTTTCCAAATTGAGGTTGTATCACCTGTTTGTTCTTAGGGTCCTCGATTTTGCATGCGTTAAGGCAGGCTGAGTGAGGTGTGGTCATATTGATATAGCTCCTCCCCCTCACTCGAAGAGCCACAGTGCTACTTTGGGCTGCTTGATTCTGCTGCTTTGTTTCGTTATTTTGCTTTGTGTTGGTTATTGTCATTAAGATCAGTTTTCTAGGCTGATACTGCTAGGTGGTAGTAGTGGTTTTGGTCAGCTTTGGTCAACTTGCTACCTGTAATCAGTTTGAGTGTGGGGTTATCTGTGTTTTTGTGACAGTAAGATTGTTTTTGTTTTATTCTTTTGTTTGTCTGCTTTGAGCATATTGTAATTAATTTTTCTTGTGTCTGTTTTCTCCTTGTAGGAGCCGAGTGCTTCCTGAGGCTGGGGGGAGTTCTATGCTGCACCTTTAGGCTTTACTTCACTAAGGGTTATTATTGCTGTGTTTATTTGCTGTGAATTTTGTGGGTATGATTCTGATTAGTGGTGTGCTTTTCCCTTTGGATATCTGGTGATGTCGTACTAGCCTGCCCTTCATACAGGAAGCCTCAGCCCTCATATGATGATTATTGTTCATTTCCTCTTGTGACTGTTTTATTTGACCAGCGCCTGACTGCGTTGGCTTTTTTTTTTTTTTTTTTTTTAAATAATTATTGGCCAGTCTTTTTAACTTCAAAATAAAATTAATTTTTGTATGGAAACCCATGCCTTTTGCCTGTTCTAAGTGGAACGTATTTGCGTGCCTTTATTTGGGTTATTTTTCCCCGTTTTCTCGGGGTGGCGTAGTTGGTACAGAACGAAAAACGAACCAAGCCACATTGCTACACTTAAATATAACCAGGTAACATGTAACAAAGAAGGAATTACGAACATATCTGAATCAAGGGTGCAGATTTTGTTCAGTTAAATCAACGTTATACTTATTGCTAATGTTAGCTTGTTGATAAAATTACTTAAACTACTAAAACTTCATAACATGCCACCAATAGAAGGCAACAAATGATCAGTAGAGACCATTAAAACCAATACAAATACTATTTGATAATACTAGTTTCTATTGTTCCCCCCCAGCAGGTGATTAGAGAAAAGTTTGAGAACCTCTGTTACACCTGTGTGTAAGCACCCTTACACTAGAGGGCAGTAGTCACGATGTTTCTACCAGCACAGAGAAGAAGAAAGCTTCATGTGGAGAAAGAATCACCTGATTGTTTTTGTCAGATTTTAAACTAATCCTCAGTTGAAACCCCGCAGCTGAAGCATGTCGTGGAGGTGTAGTGTCCCCGGCTGTGGGAAACGCAATCAGGCCAAAGCTAAAGACGTGGTTATTCACCGTTTCCCTGAAAAAGACTTGGAGCTGTGCAGTAAATGGTTAGCGGCTATCGGCAGGGATGGGACTAAAACGGAGAGGAAATACGCGTCTTTACGGGTGTGCAGCCAGCACTTCAGTCCTGACGACTATCAGAGGGATCTGAAGGCGGAATTATTGGGATGTCCGCCAAAAAAGGTTTTAAAGAAAACAGCAATTCCGACTATTTTCCACACAAAACGAAAGCAAGGCAGAAGACCCTCTCAGACTCTCAATAAAACTCAACCTCAGGTAAAGCAGCTCTTTTATTTTCTCTTGTTATATGCGCACATACATGAGTTGTTTATTTTTATTTGGCTTATTTTATTCAGGGGAAACTTTATCTGCATTGTGTGCAGTACAACAATATTATAGTATTCATTAATATTTAACTATCAGGATTATTTTTTATGGGTTCAAATCGAACCCGAACGTTACAGTAAACAGAAAGCATACATCCCCGCGCGGCAATAACACGTCATCAAACCGCGCCAGAGCACCCGCCATTTTAAAAATTCAAGTCGGTCATAATGTTTTGCTTTAATGCACACAAAGTCAGCTAAATGAAGGTGTTCTGAGGGATGGTTTAAAAAGCATTATTTACCGCTGCTTAAATATTGTATTCTCTCTGAAAATAAATCATACAAGAATGCTTCAAGTTTCAACACCACACACTGATAAATGACATTTCCTCACTGAGATCTCCACCGAGCTTTATCTATGACATGTTTACCTGTGACAATGCAGAGTATAACCTGACGCACCAGAATAGAGCTGTGTGTGTGTTTGTTTAACAGTTCATAATCACAAGGGATGTTGTCTATCACTGTTTATCAAGAACAACATCTGACAATACGCTATATAGACGGAAGTTTGTGGAAACCTGTCCATCACACCCATATGTGTTTTTTCCACAAAGTTGGAAGCACACAATCGTATAAAATGTCTTTATATGCTGTAGCATTGCAATTTTTCTTCATTGGCCCAAACCTGTTCCGGCACGACAACGCCCCTGTGCACAAAGCGAGCTCCATGAAGACATGGTGTGTCAAGGTTGGAGTGGAAGATCTCAAGTGTCCTACACAGAGCACTGACCTCAACACCACTGAACACCTTTGGGATGAACTGGAACTAGAGCCTCCTCACCAGTTCAACATCAGTACCTGACCTCACTAATGCTCTTGTAGCTGAATGAACACAAATCCACACCGCCTTCCCAGAGGAGTAGAGCTTATTATAACCACAGAGAGAGGAATCGATCTGGAATTTGTTGTTCAGCAAGCACATATGGGTGTGATGGTCAGGTGTCCACAAACTTTTAGCCGTACAGTGTATCTAGAGTTCAAATGTCAGGGTTAATGTTTAACTCCAGAGGACTATCAAGATACTGTAGATCGTCCACCAAGACGTTTATTGAAAGAAAAGTTTGTTCCTTCAGTTTTTCCTAAAGCATAACCAAAGCACGTGTTTTGTAATCATGGTGTCAGTCGGAGCAATTTGGTCATCCTGCTGGAACGGAAGGATTAATATTGCATTAAATAACGCAAATGACTGATGATTTGTTCATGACTTGGTGGTATATTTTTCATCACAATGAGTAAATCAATAAGCCGCAGGAGGGCACGTGCTTAATTATTCCATTGTGTTCAACAGGCAATTATTCTTCCCTGCATTTAAATGCGACTGAGACATCAGGAACTCCAGTTCAGACAGCCTCCCCAACCTCATCCAAGATTACGTGAGTACCTGAGAAGATTTGTTTAAAACATTTTACAATTCCCAGACAATTCCAGTTAGCAGTAAAAATACTGGACACAAATTAACCAGATTTTATAGTCAGTAGTACTACCCAAAGTTGCAGTGCTTATTAGATTCGTTGGTAATGAGAACAAAAGTCCGGGTAGCGTTAGCAGTATGCAAGAGACGGTCTCATTCCTTTCAGTTTTTGCCAGCTTTCATTTGTTGTTGAGTGACATGTTCCTTTATTTTCCTTCTATTGTGTAATTCAGGATGGAGAGTTTGGAATCGGACCAGCAGGAACTGAAAAAACTCACAGAGACCCCCTCAATGACGCAAGGTAGAGACGCAGGTCCGACGGCTCCTTTACCCACCGCCTCACTCTCAGAGACTGCAACACCGTCAGCTCCAGAGTCCGTCGGGACCACAACAAACAAAGAAGATCAGATCGTTACTTTGCTGCCTGAGGATGAGGTGGATGAGCCAGACAAGTCCTCCAGCTCTATACCACAGGACACAGAGAAGGAGCGGGTGAAGGCTCCACAGGAGCAGCAGTACTCAGGAGTGAAGGAGAGTTGGGAGCACACTCCTGACTCCAGTTCTTGTGTTGTGTCGCTTAAAGACTACCTCCTGCAGAGCTGCATTCCCCTTCAGAAGAAGACAAAAAAGAAATCTCAAGAATCACATTCTCAACCGAGCACTTTCCACAAAACGGAAACCTCAGTCTCAGTCATGATCTCATCATCACTGATGCAAGTGCTCCACACCCAGACTGTGGAGACAACCTTTCCAGTGGAAGCTTCTGCTGTGGTTGTTCCATATCTTACTGAGCGTGAACATGTGCTTGAAGCTGGATCTGTGGATCTTGCACCAAGTCTTACTTCAGCTCTGGTTACACTTACGTGCTCTGACACTCTTGCCTCTACAGCCACTCATGTTGTGGATTTTTTGGACCCTTCGGCTGTTGAGAGTTCTGATTTGAAGCTTAATGAGAAGAGCAGAGATAAACCGGTGGAGGACAAACGCACTTCCATTCTCACCAGTAACCTGGATCTGACATTCACTCCAGTTTTAACCACTAAAAGTGATGAGATGGATCAAGTCCAGTTGTCTGTATCTGCAGTAGAGAAATCTACCACTGAAAAGAACACGACTCCTAGTTTGATGACCAGCACCATGGATCAGGCGACATTTACCCCTCTGTCAACTTCCACAGATCAGTCCTTTGTCCAACCAACCATAAGCAAAAGTGTAACTCCTTCTGTATCAATAACAGCTGCCCCTCTAACAGAACCCTTAGAGGTGGTATCAGTTGTAGCAGAACCTAAAAGTGAAGATCTGCTCGATGAAGCTTCCCTTGGAGGCCACAGTGTCAACACTCAATCCGAAACCTCTACTAATGGCCAATCGGTGCAACCATCGTCCTCTGACTACTACGCCGAAATCCCCAGCTCCACCGATGCACCGATCCCTGGCTCCAGCCAGAAGGAGTCAGTCTTCATGAGGCTAAACAACCGGATCAAAGCCCTGGAGGTGAACATGTCACTCAGTGGCCGTTACCTGGAACAGCTCAGTCAGAGGTGATTACTGCTCTTACTGACCATTCTTACCGTGATTTCAATAACAAACCTTATTAACATCATTTATTATTAGATATTTTCTACCTAGGCCCAAGCTCTCGCCATGACATACTCATGAGCTGAGCAAGGAAATTCGATATATGGATGGCTCCTTCAGTTTTGCTTTGAATCCTACTTGCTTGTTTGTTCTGGCTCATACTTTTGTTTTTTCATAGGTATCGAAAGCAGATGGAGGAGATGCAGAAGGCTTTCAACAAAACCATCATTAAACTCCAGAACACGTCAAGGATGGCTGAAGAACAGGTCAGCAAAATTAATAACTTCATCTTGCTGATCTTTTCCTCTGTAATGTATTGAGTGGTGGTAGGTTATGGAATGGGATATACGGAATATACACTAGAGGGCATGTTGTTGTCATAGGAAAATTATTAATGATGCGATAGTATGATGTGGCCCAACAAAAAGCTGGAGTTTACCATGGAGTTCCCATCCAAAGTTGATTATTTTCCAATGACCGCACAATATTCCTTGTTAGTCAGTTGTTTCAACACCAACATGTCGCTGGACTGAACCCAAGTCCTGATGTATTTTAAGATCACAGTTGAGACTGATATGGAATGAATATTGCACTCTGAATCCGTGGTCCTAGGAAGGAACAACAATTCATCAATTGCAACAACGACTAATTACTGCCTTCGAGCACCTGCATAATTACTTGCAGCCAAAAACAATAAAACCTTTCATCTTGTACATAATTAGTTGTTTTATTTGTGCTTTATAATACTGAAAGGTAGTAAAAGTCCAGCCACTATTTCCCTGCTATTTATTAGAAAACTGAGCCATCTTATTTATGTAATGGTTTGGCTCTTAAGCCAGGAAAAACATGGACCGGTCCTTAAAAAGGTTCAAGGTTGCATCCTGAATCTGCAACCTAGTTTTCATCAGACAATTTCTGGTCCTGGGTTGTGTTAAACTTTCAGTAGACTTTACTGGGACGCCAGAACAGCATGTTATTAATCTGATCTTTTCTTTTCTGCCTGTAGGATCAGAAACAGACCGAGTCTATACAGGTGCTGCAGAGGCAGCTGGAGAACGTGACTCAGCTCGTCCTTAACCTGTCACTGCAAGTGAGCCAGAGGTATCGACCCACTGCCCTGACCAAAACCACTGTATATGTGCATGTGTTTGAACAGTATAGGCTACATGTTATGTTGATCAGTAAACTAATGCTGCTGTGTTGTGCAGGTCTCTGACAGGCACAGCTACCTGCTGCTGTGTGTGGTCCTCGGCTTGCTCATCTGCATCGTCATCTGTGTTAATTACTGTCGCATGTCGGCTGAGAATCTCTCGACAGAACCTGACCTATACGTACCAAACTCCTACAGCTACTGCTGCCCTGACAGGTGAGCCTCGGTACTCACACAGATTTACTCATGTCATTTTAGATGCGTTTTATTTGTGTCTAATCCAGACAATCCTGATGATTTTCAGAGATTCCCCTGATGAGGACGTGAACCCAAAGCGGAGAGCATCTTATCCATTTGCACAGTCATCCCTGCAAATCGCAACCACTGAAGGTAGAACTGCGATACACTTTCAAGCAAGATTTTACATTACATTTACATGTATTCATTCGTCAGCAGACGCTTTTATCCACAGCGACTTACAAATGAGAAAATACAAGGAAAGCGATAGCAAAGATTGCATTATGAATGCCGGGGGGGTTTTTGCTGTGATTCTACAGTAAACAGGGGGTGCCCATGGGCGACAGAATTCATGTCCTGGTTTTTTTTATTGTAGTTGATCAGTGGACAAGTAAAGCCGCTTTTCCACCGAAATTACCTGGAACAATCAATACCAGGAGCTTTTTTTTTTTTCAAGGGACCATTTGGTTCCTCCAGACCTGTGTTGTCTGAATTTCCATGATGGTCTAAAGTACAGTGAAGATTATGCTACAGTCAAACTGATTACTGGCACAATGTAAAAAAAACACACGTAGCAGTTTGCAGCAACCGAACTGGTGGTTTGGGGAAGTGGTAGCTCAGCGGTTAGTATGTTGGACTTCTGATCAAAAGGTCATGAGAGTGAATCCCAGCAGTGGCAGCTTGGCAGTGCTGGGCCCATGAGCAAGGCCCTTAACGCTCAACTGCTCAGTTGTATAAAGAAAATGAGATCATTGTAAGTCGCTCTGGAGAAGGGCGTTTGCCAAATGCCAGAAATGGTTTAGTGGTTATAATGCTTGGTTTGTGAAAAATCTAATTTTGCCCCCTGACACTCATGGGCACATGGACCACGTTGTCATTTATTTCCTGGACCTGATCATGCAGCCTCAGGGGACTTGATTATTTATTTATTGAAATTGGTCGTTCCTTCATTACACGTTCTTGTCGGTAACCTTTCACGTTTTTTACAGGTCCAAGTGAAGCATATAATGTAGAAACTCGGAGGAATTCAACCGGGAGTAAAAGGGTATTGAGGCTTTTTTATTTTATTTTTAATCATTAATTAGTACTCAAATAGAACAAACCTCATACGTACATCAGGGTAATTATTTATGTCCTGTTGAAAGTTCTGTGAACCATTTTGATTGGATACAACAATTTTTCAAATGAACGACTGCTCTGTCTCTCCTTCCAGAAAAAGCGTTGTAAAATGAAATCCGGCAGAAAGCCAGAGACGATAACTCCCACGCTACTCTCCACCCTTTCAGTCCCCAATGGAGGATTGCGATGTAATGACCACCGTCCTCACAATCTGGACTTAAAGCTGCCTCCTCGTAGCCTCGTCCCTCCTCCCTTCTCCTTCAGAGACTCCTCGTCAGAGGGAAGCTCTGAAGACTCCTCCCAGTCAGACGAGCCTTCATTCTGCGGTATCGCCTCCTGCAGCCGCCTCTGTGATCCTCTGCCTGCTGCAAAGAGCTGCTCCAAAAAGAGGAACCGCTTGAAAAAGAGGAGCACCGTACTCAAGCAGCTTCTTCAGCCTGTGCAGTGTAACGGCCCGCCGGTCGCGGCTAAGTTCTCCCTGCGTGGCTTAATCACAGGCTCCACAGAGCTGAACACGAACAGGCCAGGAGTCCCATTGCTTCCTAAAAAGAACAGTTATAACTGACAATGCTAACGATGCTGATCTCTATAGCCACTGCTGATTGGTAGCTACTAGGTAAGCTACACTGTTAGCTTTAACTCCTGTGGTAATGTGGTTATTCTGTGGATGTAGGAAATATGCCCACAAGGTTTTGGACATTGGGACAATCATCGATCATCATCTGCCTAGCAGACTGGAATCAGTCAAAGTCAAAATCACGACTAAAACATGATTTAAAATGTCTGAATACGCTGCTGTTTTTAGAGGGGAGAATCATTTGCACAGTTTTTAAATTGGTAAGGCTTGCTTATGCTTTACATTGTTTTTTAGACTTTGAGTTAAAAATTTTGTGTGACTCGGTCAAATGCAGATTATTTGTTAATTGCAAAATGTTGCTATTTTTATAAAAATGAATCAGAAATCATGTTTTTCACCCTGAGTCACTGTTTATTATTCTATTTGTTATTGTTAGACTGGGCTAAGAACAGACTTCCCATTGCTGCGCACACCTATCATTGCTCTTAAATCAGTTTTTAACAGCAACTACACTGTAGTATTTAAAGGAGATCTATTATGACCCTTTTTACAAGATGTAATATAAGTCTCAGGTTTCCCCAGAATGTGTCTGTGACGTTTCAGCTCAAAATACAAAAATACCCCATGGATCATTTATTATACCATGATGAAAATGCCCCTTTTTGGGTGGAAGCAAAAAAACACTTTTTGTGTGTGTCTCTTTAAATGCAAATGAGCTGCTGCTCCCCGTCCCCTTTCCAGAAAAGGGCCGTGCCATTACAGCTCGTACTTCGGATACTACGGCAACAACAAATCAGGAGAACCCATATGACAGAGTCGGATTCTGATGAAGGAGAGACTCCGGCAGAAGAAATAACTGTACACTTACAATGCTTATGAAGCTGAGACATTCTTCTCATCACTGTAGCTGCTCCAGATCAGAGAACATGGCAGACTGTGTGCAGCACACTCAGGGGAGGAGCTATGCTAATGGAGCAGAGTCCGTCACCTGTCGTGGGCGGGGCCTGTTCCAATGTGACGTCACATTCGAGAGAAATGAAAACGGCTCATTTTGAGACAATGTTTATGATTTTATATATATATATATATATATACACTGCCGACACACATTTATTTTCAAAAGCCATGTAGAATTTTACATAATAGGTCTCCTTTAAATTATATCAAACTTTAATAGGATACTCAAACTATCTGCCACGAATTTTCATGAATGTCATTACATACCACTGAACAGAACATTCATCAATGACTTATGTACAATAAATGGAAGACTAGAAATGATGCTGCAGGTGAAGTAGGTAACGCACATCCAGTCATGGAGTAGTAAATATAAGGTACAGTGGTGCGTGAAAGTTTGTGTACTCTTTAGAATTTTCTATAATATCTGCATAAATATGACTTAAAACTAAATCAGATTTTCACACAACTCTTAAATGTAGAGAACAAGAACTGAATTAAACAAATGAGACAAACATATTATACTTGGTCATTTATTATTGAGGATATTATTGAAGCTATGATTAAATGGAAGAAGTGGTCCTATATGCAACAACAGACAAGAAACTACACCAGTAGCCTTGTACTCCACCATCAGTTTCCTAAGAAACAGAATTGTGTAAAGTGTGGGTTTTTGGCCATGAGCTGGCAAAAGATCTCTATAACAGAAGTACAAAATCTCTGGGGGTGCTGTGATCACTTTCCACCCAGCAAATATAAAGAACTATTATGTTAATAGAGAAATATTCAACTTTCCAAAATATAAAAACAAGAAAATGCAGGGAAGAGCACACTTTTTTTTTAAACTTAAAAATACTTACTGTTAGTACAATAACAACTACAACATGACAATATCTAGAACAATTGTTACGAAACGTAGACTGGAGGCGGATGCAGGTCAAAGTCTTTATTAGCAGTAGACAAACACAGGAAATGCGGTCATGAACAGCTGCGTGGCGCTGAACAGTTCCCCTGCCGTGGGAAGCCCCAGATGCTCAGATCATTTTGCTGGCTGCGTTGCACGGCCTCGCTCTTCGGCGGCGGGGACGGGGTAAATGGCGCGCAGCTCAGCTTTGCACTGAGCAGTTTCCTCTTCGAGCTGTTTGCTCATCTCCAGGGACGAACGGTAAAGCGCCCAAGTCCTGGCCTCTTCGGCGGCGCTCGTGGCTACCTGCTGCTTCCGCATTTTGGGCGCAGTATTCTGTTACGCATCGGGACTGGAGGCGGATGCAGGTGCAGGTCAAAGTCTTTATTAACAGTAGACAAACAAACACAGGAAACGCGGTCTTCGCCAGGAAAACAAGAAACTGGTATCGTGGCTTGAAACTAGAGCAGGGCGTGAAACCAGACCGCTTAACATGCTAACGCATTCACTATCGTACTCAAACATAACCGGGAACCGCATCAGACATTAGGTACAAACCATACCAACTATACTACTGCGCGAAGTGCGCAGTCACACGGGGGGTTTAAATAGCAAACCTAATCAAACCAAAACACGGACACCTGGGCAAATCAGAGACATGATCAAACTTAATTCAGTGTCCAAGTGGGAAGCGAATGAAAATAAGAGTCACGTGACCAGTCAGAAGCCGTGCCGCAGTGCCCTCTGCTGGCCGTGGCGTAACAACAATGAAAATATTATAATACTATATTTTATATAAATATATTAAAGCATATTTAATGTATCCTGTTTTACCTCTACCTGACATCTCAGGTTGACCCTGAAGTGTGAGCACTCGACAGAGCTAGTGTCAGGGTGACTCTCTCCACCTTATTGTGAAAAATAGGAGAAAAATTTTGTGGTTTTTTCAAGTGCATATATTGGCAGACATAATTTTCTAAATTGCCTAAATATCTGTTAGTACAATAATAACTGCATCGTGACAATATCTATTTAGAAAAATCCTAACATGATGTTGCCTTTTATGACTTATAGCCTGGACAAATGTTCTTAGTTGCTGTTTGCCCTAGCTGTATTTGTAATTTCAACATTTAAATTAACATGGAGGGCTCCCTAAATGTACTGTACAGATATTTGTCTGCTAAATTAGTTAGTATTATAACTACACAGTGGATAATTCTCTCTGCTCCACCTGGCCACTTCCTCTCCATTGGTACTGTACCTTGTTGGACGCAAGCGTGGGCGATGCCGAAATAAGAAGGCGAGGATCAGGCTGAAGGAGAAAACGGAAGACAGAAAAAGGTCAGGCGATCGGACGAACAGTCAACACTGGGCAAGGCAGGTAGTTGTGGTCGAGAAACAAAGTACGATATTCGAAAACCGGGTAAATCCAAACCGAGATCAACGGCTTGGTGAACGATTGAGATGAGAAATCTGAGCGTTTACTTCACATGGCTCAGATGTTAACTAGGTCTTTTCTAAACTGTGACTGAGTGCAGGTGTTCGTAATCAGAATTCCACATAATGTGAGCGTGTGCGTATCTGGGACGTGTAGTCCTCGTCGGCCATGTTTGTAGTTTGCGCTGCACTTTGGTAACCGTAGTCACGAGTTCGCCGCAACCTGACATCCATCCTCTCTCTGTGCAGGACTCTGTTCAAAACCGGAGTCCACACTAACAGATTCATGGTTTCTTATTGATTTATTGTCAAATGCTGAATTTGGAAAGGATCACTTGAGTACATCAAACACGCAATAATATAAAATAATAATGATTAAATAAATAAACAAATTAAAACAACAGCAGGGAAATGGGACAAATCAGTCATCAGGTCAGTGGGAATTCTCCCAGTGCTCCTGTTGGCCAGCCTGCTGAAAATTACAGCATTTTCACAAAATCCCATCACTGTGCTCTCAGTAATATAATTTGCATCCTATTATACACATTTGATAACAATTGATGAACTTCATAAGCACAATATCAAACTGACCCTATATCTGACTTTTAAATTCAACAGATTTCAAGACTCATCACAGACTGTACGTGATGTAATCCAGAAGAGTAAATTAATCAGTGAAGGTCCACCTGCACGATATCGTCTCCTCACAACCAGAAGTAATCTTGAAAACGGCTCAGTGAGAAAATGGACATTTGGACAGCGAGATGTCAAAATGCAAAACAAAATCGTACTGATGGTAGGAGAAACTGGAACAGGCAAAACTACTCTGATCAATGCCATGGTAAATTATATACTCGGGGTGAAGTTTACAGATAAAGTGTGGTTTGAGATTACAGAAGAGGGAGGAGATAATCACATGTCAGATCAGTCAGAAACACAAACAACTACAATCATTGTGTATGAGATCTTTATCCAAGACAACCCAATCTGTCTTACCATCATTGACACTCCAGATTATGGAGACACCAGGGGAACAGAAAATGATAAACAGATCGCTGAGAATCTGTACAAACTGTTTCACAATGATACTGGAGTGAAAGAAATCGATGCAGTGTGTCTGGTAGTGAAGGCATCTGAGAATCGACTCTCTGACAGACAGCAGTACATCTTTGATGCAGTTTTGTCCTTATTTGGTAAAAACATAGAGAACACCATTGTCATTTTTATCACTCACTCAGCTGGATTGCCTCCAGATAATGCTCTTAATGCCATCAAGAAAGCGGGGATTCCCTGCAGGAAAAATGAAGAAAATGAACCTGAGCATTTCTTATTCAACAATTGCCAAGCTGAGAAGAGGAACCCAACATATAACAGAGTTCTCCAGACAGCTTGGGAACAAACAGAGGACAGTTTAAATGTGTTTTTTTCCTCACTGAAAGAAGAGAACAGAAAAAGCTTAGAGCAGACTGAAAGTGTTCTGAAAGAGTCCAAACGACTTGAAGCCTGTATTTCTAATCTAAAAGACCGCATTGACTTTGTAGAGCGCAAACGTGAAGAACTGACTCAGATTCAGAAAGCCCTTGAGGAAAACCAAGAAAAGATTAAGAGAAATGAAAACTTTACTTTTACAGTCACCAAGTGTTACAAAGAAAAAGTTTCCATTGAAAATGCTTCACGGTGGGACAGAAAGGCCACCACTTGCTCTGTCTGTAAGGAGAACTGTCATGAGTATAACTGCTGGTGTGCCTGGAATACTGAGTGGTGTGAGGTCATGAAAAATGGCCGCTGCACTGTATGTCCAGGTAAATGTCACTACACTAAACATGTCAGAGAGGACAAGAAATATGTTACACACAGTGAAGAGATTATGGTGACGTTTGATGACTTCAAAAAACAATATGAAAGCAGTAATTCAGAATCAGATATCACGTTTGACTCAAACGCCGTTGAAAATGTTAAAAAAGAGTTTGAAAGCAGCAAGAAACAGGAAGAGGAGAAGACAAGCATAGAGAAGAGACTGAAAGAAGAACTGACCAAGAATGAAAAGGAAAAAGCTGAGCTGGTGGAAGAAGCCTGCACCAGCATCATGAAACTGTCTGAGATTGCTTTAAAGCCAGATTCTGCTTTCATTGTTCAGTGTCTCGACTTCTTGATCCCTCGAGCTGAAGAACCTGGAAAACTCAACTATGCTCAGAAACTAAGAGAGCTGAGGAACATTCAGCCTGAATCACAGGAAAGAGTTAATGCTGTAACGGGGTATGCAAGAGCAGGGCTCAGTAAAATTAAAGGTGCTGTTACTCGTACAAATAACATGTAATGAAGAAGGAATTCTCATGTTACTGGTAAAAAGTGAATTAATTAGTTTAAACATGGCCAGGTAATATGTAATTAAGAAGGAATTATGAACATATCTGAATCAAGACTGCAGGTTTTGTTCAGTTAATAAACTGCATTGTGTTTATTCATTAATGATGTTGTTCAATATTTAATCTTTTACTTTGTTTTGGTAATCATTTAACACTGTTTTGATGAGCCATTATGAATGAAATTAAACTACAGCAATGGAATTTTTCTAAAAAATGTCAACTTTATCTTACACGTACCATACTGCTTATGAAGCTATACTGTGCACGGATAGATGATTTAGTTAATTAGCTTATATTGTTAATTCCACTGGTGTTAATGTGTAACTGTGTAACTGTCTGTTTATCTGACTTTCTCATTAAATAACAGTGTTTTAACTGCAGTGAGCCTGAGTCGCCTCTTTTTGACACAAACGTATCAAATATCATTCAAATGTCAGTAATTCATTATTATAAAAAGTTAAAACTACTACTACTACTTGTCACGATCTCGCCGGCAGATGGCGCTGAGGCGGCGACTTGCACGGAGAGCACACGTGCATGTGCTTTAAGTGCGCATGGACGTTAGGACTTTGTGTACAATGGACATGTGCACTTGTTTTGGTTTTTGTTCTGTCCCCTCCCTGTTTACTTATTGGCAGAGGTGAAACCTACGGGGAGGTCTCATCTCTGGAGCTCTAGCCCGAGGTCAACCTGGCAACCTCGGGGCCCCAGCCCGAGGTCAACCTGGTGACTTCGGAGCTCCAGCTGGAAACCTGCGGGGAGGTCTCAGCTCCGGAGCTTCAGCCCGAGGTCAACGAGGCGACCTCGGAGCTCCCGCCTGAGGTCAACATGGTGACCTCAGAGCTCCAGCTGGAGACCTGCGGGAGGTCTCAGCTGCCAAGGAAGCTGTCCCGCTCTCCTGTCCCGCCGAGGAAGCTGTCCCGCTGTCCTGGACGCCTCTCCGAACTCCAGCCCCGCAGAGGACACCTCTCCGAGCTCCAGCACCGTAGAGGACATCTCTCCGAGCTCCATCCCCACAGAGGACATCGCCCAGCATTCCAGCCCCGCTGAGGATGTCGCCCCGAGCTCCAGCCCCGCAGTGGACGTCGCCCAGTACCCCAGCCCCGCTGGGGGCGGTGCTCCACCTGTCTGCTGCCCGGCAGAGGCAAAAATCTGAAATGTATACTATTCATTTAAGTTCTAGTTTCACGTTTCATGCCTCAATTCTACTTTATGCTTTGACCTCGTTTCCGTATCGTGTATATTGACTTTAGTGGATAATAAAGACTTTGATCCTTCACTTACTTCCTGTTCCCAGTCAAGTTTCATAACTACTACTACTACTACTACTACTAATAATAATAATAATAACTATTATGGTTTACAGGGTAGACTAGCAATGTGTTTTTGAAAACAAACCAAATAATTTCAGAAGGGCAAATGCTTCTTTCTTTCCAAAAACCAACTCCTGCACTGTTACATGCTAAAAATTCCAGCATTTTCACACAAACAGTTCTTTTCCCAGTAACGCATTTGCTTTGTGTTTCACAGGTTTTAAAAAATATTGAGTAACTTTTTAAGCACAAATTTTATGACATTTTTTATCTGTCCATTGAATTTAACAGATGTCAAGGGTCATCAATGACTGTATATCAAAGCTGCTCAGATCCTTACGCTTGCCCATTTTTCCTGCTTCTAACACATCAACATCAAGAACTGACTGTTCACTTGCTGTCTAATAAATACAGTATCTCACAAAAGTGAGTACACCCCTCATATTTCTGTAAATATTAGATCAATCTGTAGAACCAGTTCAGATTTATTATGAATTGTGAGCAAACTATCTTCTCACCTGTTTGTCTTGTCTTTTTCTCCTGTAATTCTGTGTTTTCTCTTCTGCGTCAGATGTTCACCAAGTACATTAAGGTTAGCTCCCTCTTTTTCTCAGATGTGCTTGAATGACTGGGTGAAGAAATGAATGGTGCTCGGTACTACAGTGGAACCTCAGTGGATTATTGATTGCACCGCGCCTTCAGATTAGAGCACGTCTAGAAGTTTCTAGCAGAGGATTGTGTGCAGATATCATTTTCCAGATGAGGTTCTTATCCTGTGCAGCTCCGTGCTGTGTGGTGTGGGTCAACTAATCTTGAAAAGTTCAACTTGTGTGCTATTGAGACAACCTACGTGTATATTAATTAAACGATGACCCCTTTTATGATCATATACGTAAATCGCATCAATAAGGGGCGCACAACACATCCAGTGTCCAAGTAAATGTCTAAGTCTACTTCAGTACACAAACTCAATAGCGCCATCTGATGGCTTTGCTTCAGAGCCAGAGTAGAAAACCTGTCTGGATGTGTGAGCAGGGAGGGCTTGTGTGTAAACATAACCCAGCTAATTTCTTCATGTTCTAGGCAAGGTTAAAAAGTGTAGCATTCAGGGTTGTTAGTTGCAGTTAATTGAAAGTGTACATTTTCTTGTACAAATGCCTACCAAACTGATTGTGCGAAATGTATTTGTAGATAATGTAATATTCAGAGCTAGTGCTTACCTCCAGCTAATATTTTTCCAAACTCCTCTTTACTGCATTCTTCTACTTTCTCTCTCAGATTAGACACAGACTTTACTACATCCTCAAAAGTGAGATGAGGACTCATGGTGGGTACAACTTCAGATATAGGAGTGGCCGAGACAGACTGAAAACTCTACATATAGAAAAGGAAACAAAAACTATGAATGGATATACATAGCAGTTACATTACATAGCTGTTGTGTGGCACAGGATGAGCTTTGATCGTAGACAAAAATGTACGACACACCAAACTTATTAAAATGAGAAATTGTAAAAAAGTGTTAAATTAGGAGCTACTATGTTGTGAATATACATTCAGTGCTGTTACCTGGAGGAAATAAATGGGATCCTCTGTGTGTGAAAGCTCCTCCATCTCAGAGTCTCTCCTCTTCAGCTCTGCAATCTCCTGCTCCAGTTGCTTCATGACTTCTTCAGCTCGACTCACTGCAGCTTTCTCCTGAGCTCTGATCAGTGCTGTCAGTTCAGAGCGTCTTCTTTCAATGGATTTGATCAGAGCAGTAAATAACTTCTCAGTTTTATGCACTGCTGTTTGTGCAGAGCGCTGTTAGGAGACACACACACGTTATTTATTCAACTCTTTTACTGGAACCACAGCTACTGAGACAGTGACTAGATGAAAAAGGAGCATCTGAGTGATCCTGAATCAGCTCTTGCAGTTCCAAACTCACTTTGTGAGTCTCCACAGAATTCCTCAGCTTCTGAAGCTCCTTCTGTCTGTCCTGGATTCTCTGCTTGAATTTTCCCTGCATCTCTAACAACTGCTTCTACACAGAAACACAGCACATAAATCACCCTCCGTGTGTAAAAGGAATAATATGAGAGAAAATTCTGAAAATGGCTAAATGAAATTTCAGACATTGCACTAATGCAATTCCACTTGAGCTAAATTTATTTACTAATGAATTTTTAAAAATAAAAAAAGGTGTGTGTCCTTGAGTGGTTGTGAAAGACAGCTGTAAGATGTTGTTACCTGTTTGTCAGCTCGTCCTGCTGCAGCTGATACTGTATCATGTCCTTTATGTTTATGCATAGTACACAACATGCAAATACACTGCTACTCAGTGTGACAGTAAACCTCCAGCAGTTTGTCATGCTGAGAGCAGATCTGCTCCTGGAGTCGTCTGGAGGCTTCCACCAGCTTGTGCTTCTTAAAGGCAGGAGATTCATAGTGAGGCTGGAGGTGAGTTTCACAGAAAGAGGCCAGACACACCAGACAGGACTTGATGGCTTTGGATTTTCTCCCAATGCAGGAATCACACTCCACATCTTCAGGTCCAGCTGAACAGTGAGCAGGACGTGTAGCTTGGAGTCCCGTCTTCTTCAGTGTCTCCACTACTTCAGCCAGCATGCTGTTTTTACCCACAACAGGTCTTGGATTGAAGGTTTGTCTACACTGAGGACAGCTATAGACTCCCTTCTGATCCTCCTGATCCCAGCAGCCATTAATACACGCCATACAGAAAGTGTGTCCACAGAGAATAGTCACTGGATCCTTGAGTAGATCCAGACAGATTGGACAGCTGAACTGGTCCTGAAGTCCTAAAATATTCGCTTCTGCCATTTTTACTGAAAAATAAACTCACACAGTCACTTACAGCAGCTCACACTTCCTGGTTCAGTCTGTAAAAGCCGTGTGGAGAACAGGTGTGTCTGAAGAAAAGGGGAAACGATATGAAACAGATCTGCCCTCGGACTGAACAGATACAGATTAGTTTGACTTTCGTTTCCGATAAAATAAGAGTAGAGTTGCCAGGTCTGTGTGAGAGAACCGACTTGATCACCATTTAAACTAAACAAATAGTCAACAAGTTGCAAGTGCAACTTCAGAATTATTTTCAAAGCAGAAGCTGGTGAAAAATACTAATGTAACCACAAAAGTCTATGGTTTAATAATTTGAGGGTTCTGATTAGATGTCTTATGGATGTCAAAATAGTCATAACAATGAAAAAAAAAAAAGAATTTCAAGGTTGTTGTTTGTTTGTTTTTTTAAATAAGTCAATGATAAGACATCAATTCTGCAATTATACTAAAGTTTATTGGTTATAGTAAAGTACATTTCAGCAGCAACTTTAATGCCATTGCATCATATAAAACAATCTGCAATCCTGGTACATTTTGTATATTAATTTATATTAGATTACTAGACCGTACAATACATTACTTGAAATGACGACAATCCCATACGTAGTGTTTATTAAAATTACTTTAAAAATACACTCACTGTCCACTTTATTAGGAACACCTGTTCATTCATACAGTTATCCAATCAGCCAATCATGTGGCAGCAGTGCAGTGCATAAAATTATACCGATACAGGTCATGAGCTTCCGTTAACATTTACATCAAATATCAGGATAGGGGAAGAGTGTGATCTCTGTGACTTTAACCGTGACATGGTTGTTGGTACCAGATTGGCTGGTCTGAGTATTTCAGAATTTTTTTTGTTTGTTTGTTTAGAAAATAGTGATTATTTCAATTACTGTAGACTTCCTGTCAGTTCGAACCAGTCTGGTCATTTTCCTCCATTCTCTCTCATCAATAAGGCGATTGCCAAATGATTGGCTGATTAGATATCTGCATGAATGTACAGGTGTACGTGTGTTCCTTATAAAGTGGACAGTATGTGACAGTGTTAAAAATAATTCAAATAAATAAACAAATAAACATCACTCGCACTGTCCTGCTTTGGCCTCCATGACTGATTAGAGTGTAATTTGTATTTTTCAAAGAAAATTTGGGAGGGACTTGTCTGACTGATTGTTCTTACTCAGTACTCATGGACAGCAGGCCTCAATGTTTTATGTTGCAGAACTAAAAAACAAAAAAGCATATACATTCTGTCCATTGTCAGGGGAACAGAGGTTGAGCGTCTATTCTGAAGTGATGAAGACTATGTCCTACTCCCTCCACAGAGCTACAGACCTCACAGTCAGAAGTGTAAAGGTGAAAATACTGGCTGTTGCAAGTGCACTTCAGAATCATTTTCAAAGCAGAAGCTGGTGAAAAATGCTAATGTAACCACAAAATTCTTAGGTTTAATAATTTGAGGGTTCTGATGAGATGTCTTATGGATGTCAAATTAGTCATAACAATGAAAAAAAGAAAGAATGTCAAGGTTGTTTTTTTTTTGTTTTTGTTTTTAAATAAGTCAATGATAAGACATCAGTTCTGCAATTATACTAAAGTTTATTAGTTATAGTAAAGTACATTTCAGCAGCAACTTTAATGCCATTGCATTAAATAACACAATCTGCAATCCTGGTACATTTTGTGTATTGATTTATATTAGATTACTAGACCTGATGAACCTAATGAGCAGATTCAAGCTGTAAAGGTCAAAGAACAAGCATGTGCACAGACAGACCTAAGGTGGTGCTCAAGCACCTGCCCTTTTGGCCTATGACTAGATAAGTGCCCTTTGTGCAAGACTTTGTTTTTATTTTATGTTTTAGGTTTTAATTTACATTTGTCCCATGGCATCAATTCTCAATTAAGTGTGTACCCGAGCCCCTGCCCGTCCCTCTTCGACCTGAGGAGCAGCATCAAAGTCTCCCTGACTTCACTGGTGACAGCCAGGTAATGATGGTGTTTGCCCTAAGCTTCAGCATTTTTATATTTATACAATGACATTAGTCTACTATTTGTATTGAATGTGCTTTTTACAGTCACAATTTCTACATAAACCATTTCACCCGTTAATTCACTACATTTTATTCCCAACAGCCCACGCTCATACAGTGTAGGAGGCTTTAACATGATCAGAGAGGTGGTGTTGTAGTATAATGTGCTGTCCTCTGCTGGACACTAACATACATATAATAACAAATGAAATAATCTAGTTCTCAAACCGGAATATTATTCCATAGGATTTCTGCAATTTAAATAACATTTATTGATAAAACATGCCCCAGGGAAGACTCTCTGCAGTCATTACAACCAAAAAGAAATACATTCAAGACCAAACAACACACTAACGTTAAAAGACACAAAAATATTGCATTACACAATGTTTCAAAATATGATTTATACATAGAAAGTATACTGATGTGTGAGAGTAAAATAGATGTAATGTTATTAGGAGCAACACAAAGACTTTATATTTGCTGTGTACAGCTTGTTTCCTCATGACTCCACTGAACACAATTGTCTGTCTGTAATAAAGCACCAGAATATCACAAATTTAAGTAATATAACAAGATTGATTAATAATAATATAGTAGGAGTAAGTACGTAGGAGGAGCAGTGAGGAGTAAATTTATTTTAACTTCTTATTTTAACTTGTATTATTTTAACTAATGAAATCTATTTGATAATCCAGTTATTAGAAATAGTAAAAATCCATGCTACCTTAAACCAACACTGTACCATTATGCGGTTTGTATATTTAGGTTTACAGACTGATCATGATCCATACTATCATCATAATTACAATAAATGATCAATTTATTAGCTACAACTACTATGTTGCCACAGATAATTGTTACGAAACGTAGACCGGAAGCGGATGCAGGTCAAAGTCTTTATTAACAGTAGACAAACATAACCGGGAACCGCATCAGCCGTTAGACACAAACCATTCCAACTATAATACTGCACGATGTGCGCAGTCACACGGGGGGTTTAAATAACAAACCTAATTAACCCAAAACATGGACACCTGGGCAAATCAGAGACATGATCAAACTTAATTCAGTGTACAAGCGGGAAGCGAACGAAAACAAAAGAGTCACGTGACCAGTCAGAAGCCGTGCCGGTGTGCCATCTGCTGCCCGTGGCGTAACAGTAATATAATGTTTGTGAGACTCGTTCATGTTTTTAAACACAGATTTATTTTTTTTTTTTTAAAGGCTAATTTCTACTGTTCTTACTATTCTACAATGGAGCAGTGTTGCCTGATGAGAAGGTTTTACTTTTTATTTATTTATTTATTTTTATCTGTAGCAATGCCATTTGTTTTCACTATAAAACTGTATTTTCTAAAAAATTATGAAGACGTTAGTTTATTAGATGTCAGTTCTTGTCTCAGATCAGATATTTATTTATTTATTCACATAGTCTCATCGTATATTTCTTTTGCTATTGCAGTGCACTGTTGTTTTGAGGTAACCCCCATCAAACTGCATGCAGAAACAGACACACACAAAAATCCACTGGTATCACAAAGCTCTGAAAATGATTTATTTTAAATGACATAGTTTAACCCTTGATCCTTTACAAACCATAAACCCGGGGTAAAGAGGCTGAGTGAACGTGGTGTGAACTCTGTGGAGGAGCTTCATTGTGTCAGAGACGCCGTAGAAGGTGTTGGCTCGAATTTAGCCTATTACCCAAAAACATTTAAAACTCAACTTAGAAGCCAATACTCACATCTACCTCTGAGCCCAGTTGGAGATAGAAAAAACACACCAGCCGTGAGTGAGAAGAAGCAAGGGTCCAGCTTTATTGTTCCATTCCACCACACGAGATCCACACCGATGAGAATTCTCAGAAGTGATCCCCCATACCCTGAGCTTAAGCTCCAGTATTTATACTGTATTTACACACTAGATAACCCATAGGTTTCCAGAAAAGGCCTATTTCACTTACCCATAGAATTGAAACCAGGGGTTTTACTTTACACATAAAATCAGAACCCAGGCATTTCCAACAACCCAGGAAACAAAAACCCAGTGTTTCTATTTACCTAGGTTTTCAAAAACCAGGGTTCTCTTTTACCTAGGTTTTCAAAAACCAGGGTTCTCTTTTACCTAGGTTTTCAAAAACCAAGATTCCCATTTCCCTAGGTTAAAAAAATGACGTAAGCAAGACGACTAAACAACCGGGAGGGACCTTGGTCTTATCGTTATCTCGAGGGGGGGGCAGCCACCCTTATAACTGGCTTTCTTCATGGTTCTCTAAAAATTAAGGCTTTCCCTGCGAGACGAGAATCTTCACCATCTGAATCATGAGTAAGTTATATTTTCCTTTTTTTCCTGTACTTCTCATTTATAATTTATTTTCATATTTGCACTATATTTCTTATTTTATATATATTTATACTACTTGAAAAGCGGTTTACTGTACTTCCAACTTCTTAATATCATTACAGTTCTACTGTCCTGCATATCCTACTATTCTGTTTTTTTATAGAGTTTCTCTATTACTATAAGATATTATTAAAGTTATTCATGTGTGTGTATGAGAAAGAGAGAGTGTGTGCGTATGTTGTGTCTACTTGCCCGCCCTTGACTGTACGAGCATGTGTGTGTGTGTGTGTGTGTGTTTTAGCACTCCTCAGCTCGTACACTTCTTTCGACTATTTCGACTAATAACCCATAAAGATCTTTAAAGTGTTTTACCAATTTATCCACTTCTGACTAAAACCGCTTCTGTATGTCTAGGTGCCGGTGCCCGTCGTCAGTCCCTTCTCTCACCGTTACTGGACCTGGATCTGGATCTGGACCTCCCTTATGTTTATTTTATGACATTTTTTATCCACAACAAAGGACAGAATCCCTGCCCTATGATCCACATACACTCCTATTCTAGAGGAGCTGGGCATTACTGGGACACTAAATTGTCTGTTATTTTGACCGAATATGAATTCATTTGGAGAGCAAAACAATCTCCAGGATTGATCATTGAATCCAAACTTATACTCAATACCGTTTCCCTTCCTGCTGATGTCTTTATATGAGACTGCTAAAGAAACCCCTTTATTCCCACTCCACTCAACCTCCCAGTAACAGCGTCCACATACACTCTCTGTACACAACACCTGGAGATAAGAGTCAAACCTCTCAGCATGATCAGGATAGGACTGTTGTGTTTAGCTGCAGGTCACCAACGTGTTCTCCTCAGACAGACAGCGGAGCTTATTAACTGTGTTAGGATTCAGTCTCAATTGACAAGAATTTGATGTAAAGAAAAACCATTTGCATTTTAAAAAAGGAAATTCCAGACACCAGTCAGAAAAGCAGGAGAGGTTAATAACAGCTGGAGCATGTTTTTCAGATACAAAAAAGTTGGCACGATTTCGAGATTTTAAATGATTTAAAACTTGAAATGACGGCAAACCCATACATATTGTTTAGTAAAATTACTTTAAATAGCCCATAGCTACACTCACCGTCACTTTATTAGGAACACCTGTACACCTGCACATTTATGCATTTTTCCTAATGTGTTCCTAATAAAGTGGACAGTGAGTGTAGTTAAAAAGAACTCAAATAAATAAATGCATTAATAAACCTCACCCTTACTAGAGAGAGATACTTTGTATATATTGTAACCGTAGTTTTGACAGGTATAGGTCAAAGGTCAAAAAGATACACATTCTAACTCTCTATATCTAGATCAAAGGTCATGATCATAAAAATATTAATAGTTATGTTAAATCTGGATCACATCCATTCGTTCACATCCATACATGGTGCGGCCATGTGTTTTCCGCCCCACACACGTTGCACACATGGTACTTCTAACTCTCTGTGGTAGGTCATAAAAATATATATAGTTATGTTAAATCTGGTTCACATCCATTCGTTACCATACATGGTACGGCCATGTGTTTTCCACCCACACAAGTTGCACACACATGTTCTTTCTTTTCACATAGAATATGAAACTCTCTGAGGTAGGTCATAAAATTATATATAGTTATGTTAAATCTGGTTCACATCCATTCGTGACAGAAACGTTACCATACATGGTGCGGCCATGTGTATCCAACATCCAAACAAAAATATCACACACACACACACACACACACACACACACACACGTGCACGTACAGACAAACGCATGCATACGAACCTGCTTATAAAAGTCGAGCATCCCTCTAGGTTTTATAATACTCTGTACTTAGAACAACGTGTGCGATCTTACAACATGGCTGATGTTTGTCCTAACGCGCCGAAAAAAGCTCACCCTTTTTTGGGAAGAATAGAAAAAATGTTAGAACATGAAAAGATTCAATATTGGGTAATGTCAAACGGACATACAGCTGGGTTTTTTTTCGATGCAGAAAAAGGAACCGTTTTGCTTTTCAAGTTCTCGGTCCCGGGACACACGATCTTTTCCTTTCACGTAGAATATGAAGCACTCCAAGTCAGGCCTAGGTCAAAAGGTCAACAACGTAAAACCCCGTTCTGATGCATTCCCGAGCACAAACACACCCCACACACACACTCGAATGCATACGAACCTGTTTATAAAGTCGAGCACTTCGAAAGTTTTAACATCGGAAAAGGTTCGACCGAATTTCCACAGTCAGTTCTTCACTACTTCGAAAGTTTGAACATCGGCAAAGTTCAACAGAATTTCCAGAGTCTATCCTTCACTACTTCCAGACACCATGGATTTCTCGGCAGGTAAAATTTGTTTTTTAATCAATTAATAGTTAAATATAAATTGAAATACAATGTTTATGTAATTATCCAGTAGGCAATGATATTGATATAAACTTAGAAGTAATCTTTCTGAGTACAAAAATCATCATCCTTATCTGGTCATTATGTAATCTGGTACGATACTTTATCTAAAATGTAAATATTCATTACATTTATATTACAGTGCAAGACCAAGTTAAGCTCATCTGATTCTAGTGTATAGGTAATTAAAATTTGTCTCTTAGATCTATGTAGTGATCTAAAATGAGAATGTTAAGTTATTAAAAGTATGTTTTACTGTTTTATAGACAGCTTGGTGATTATTTCTGATGATGAGATTCCCGAAACAACCACTCAGGACCTTTTGAATCTAAGTTCCACTCGTAAGTCATAACATAAAATTATGAATGTTTCATGCTGTAAAAGTCATTCATACGTGAATATAACATTGTTTGTATCAAATTCAGAATTTGAGGGAAACGTGACTAACAGTGATTACGATGGAGATATTTCAGGTGAGTTGTTGTATATTTACCTTCTATTTACACAGCACAAAAAATAAATAAATAAAAGCTCTTTCACATGTTCTGTGACTTATAGATACGAGTGATGCAATAGAAGACCAAGAGGAAATCATCTCGGAAACCGACATTCAACAAGACATCGAACGACAACAGATCTGCGCAGTGTGGCGTGAATTCTTCGAAGCAAAGACTGATTTATTGGAAAACTTTGGACAGATTGATTATACACTTGATTCTGGTCGAGGTACAGATTTTATCCCTTTACTGTACAGCACGCTTGAAAATGTGAATAGATGTCTCACAGTATGCTACACTATGACACTATGCTAGCCCATTAGGCAACAGGCAGAAGGCAGCACGTCTGCGCTTTTTAAGTGTAAGTGCTATAGGTATTAAACGTCGTTTCTTTGTAGTCTCCGCTGTGCTGTACTACCAAACGTTGTAAGCATCATATAAATCATTTTACCATGAGGACGGTGCAGGTGCTCTACTCTGACAGGTTCTTTAAGTTTTAGTGGTTATTAGTTCAGATTAATTTAGTTTATTGATTTATAAAGCACATTAAAAACCAACAGATGTTGAAACCAAAGTGCTGCACAAGAAATATAAAACAGAATTAAAACAAATTAAAAGAGTAAACAAAAAAAAAACAAAAAATGTACACAATCAATTAAAACATAAAAAATACAAATAGGTCTTCAAAGAGGATTTAAACACAGAAACGGAAAGGGAAGATCTGAGGTGAAGAGGAAGACTATTCCAAAGCCTAGGAGCAGCCACCGAGAAAGCCCGGTCACCTTTAGGCTTAAAACGTGAACGAGGAACCGAGAGTGGTAACTGACTGGATGATCGAAGGTGTCTTGAAGCAGTGTACGTGGTGAGAAGATCACAAATATACTGCGGAGCAAGTCCATGCAAATCTTTAAAAACAAAAAGCTACATTTAAAAAAAATCAAATCAGCATGGAACTTGACCGGTAACTAGTGAAGAGAAGTGAGAACAGGTGTAACGTGCTCGCGGTTTTTAGAGTCAGACAGTGATGTGGCTGCCGCATTTTGTACCATATTATGGCGTTGAAGGTCACATGACAATGCCATCATGGCGGATGTAGTGGGTGCTTCTCATGTCTTACTTGTGCATCCTCATTTCCTTTCCTCGCTTCCTTTCATTGCATCCTAGCTCAGGTGTTCCCAAACTTTTCCAGGGAAGGGCCCCCCAAATGGCATTAACATTTGACCAAGGCCTCCCTTTTGCAAGATGTCTTTAAAACACATTAAAAATACAGACTTCTGAATATATCCCCCTTTTTTAAAAATTAATAATTACATCTTTACATTACATTACATTAGGAATTGATTGTGTGTGTGTGTGTGTGTGTGTGTGTGTGTGGTTGTCTGAGAGTGAGAAAGAGAAAACATACATTTATTTTTTTCACACCAAATTGTTGAGGCCCCCCGGGCGCCCCCTGGCGCCCCCCACTTTGAAAACCACTGTCCTAGCTCCACCCCCTTAGGAAGCGAGGAGGGAGGGATCGAAGCAATTCAAATGGAAAACAGTCACTCTCTCCATCACCAGGTCAAACAAAGCAACGTCGATTAATGATGACTGTGCGCAGATGGATGACGTCACCGTATTTCCGGGATGTGCCGTTATGTTGTTGGAGTTTGATTAATAACATTCTTAATAATGCAAAATTCACTGATGGTATGTGAAATGTCTGGGTTATTCAACAATGATTTAATGAACCAATACATAATTAACACATCTTTTGTGCAGCTTCGCATATCCAAACATGCAAGGATCAATTAACGACAATGCTCATTGCAAGCATATTATTACTATTTAATTATATTTCCCACAAAATTCACATCATCAAAGGACTTTTAGTTTGTAATTGTGGCAGATGTAAAGGAGGAGGAGATACACCTGTGTATCCTCGCTCCTAGCTCCTCTGGAAGCTTCTTCAATCTTTGTCCTTCAAAAATGGCGGGTGTTCTGGCGCGCCCTGATGACGTAATATTACCGCGCAGGAGCTGACTACTTCTGTTTACCAATAGTTTTTCCACGTGAAACGTTTCTATTTCACGAAGCGAGTATTGTGTGATACAGGCTAACGTGTTCCCAGAGTAAATAAACTGAACCACATAACAGTAAACACGATGTTTGCGGAGGAAACGCTGCAACTTTACCTGAGGTTGAGTTTTATTGAGAGTCTGAGAGGGTCTTCTGCCTGGCTTTCGTTTTGTCTGGAAAATAGTTGGAATTGCTGTTTTCTTTAAAACTTTTTTTGGCGGACATCCCAGTAATTCCGCCTTCAGATCCCTCTGATAGTCGTCAGGACTGAAGTGCTGGCTGCACACCCGTAAAGACGCGTATTTCCTCTCGGTTTTAGTCCCATCCCTGTCGATAGCCGCTAACCATTTACTGCACAGCTCCAAGTCTTTTTCAGGGAAACGGTGAATAACAACGCCTTTAACTTTCTCCTGATTGCGTTTCCCACAGCCGGGGACACTACACCTCCACGGCATGTTTCAGCTGGACCAGTATACCCAGTTTTCCCACACTCACATGCAGGCAGGGTTGCCAATTCCATCAAAAATAAAAACCTTCCAGACCAAAGTCTGTTTTAAAAACGTGAAAAACTACTATTACACTAACTCTACTCATTTCTGAGTTTTAAATCCATCTTTTACTCTCCATTTGTCTTTCCTTGACTTCTTTTCTGACTGCGTGATGCGGTATAATACAGGGAACTTTACTTCCTTTGTTTTCCATATTTGACCCTTTCTAAGCACTTAACCTCAATTATATATCAATTACTTAATTAGTTTGCTAATTAAAATAATTAAATGGGGGCACGGTGGCTTAGTGGTTAGCAGAAGGTTGGAGGTTCGGTTCCGGCCACAGAGTACCGGGTACTCCGGTTTCCTCCCCCAGTCCAAAGACATGCAATGTAGGCTGATTGGCGTGTGCAAAAGTGTCTGTGGTGTGTGAATGTGTGTGCACGATTGTGCCCTGCGATGGATTGGTACCCTGTCCAGGGTGCACTCCGCCTTGTGCCCCATGCTCCCTAGGATAGGCTCCAGGTTCTCCATGACCCTGTAAGGATAAGCGGTACAGAAAATGGATGGATGGATAGATGAATGGAAAATAATTAGATAAGCACATATGGGTGTCCTGATCATGTGTCCACATACTTTTGGACATGTACAGGCCCTGCTGGGGGGGAAAAACAACAAAAACCATCATAGAAATTCTAATGGTTTCCACTACAATCCATCAGCTAAACATTAAAGCCATTACCAGTCCTTAAATGGTATCAGAGACCAATAGGGACCATTACAATTTCCAGTAAAACCAATTAAATTCCCATTAAAACCAATACATCTTCTATAAGGGTTTCTATTGTTTTGGATTTTTTTTTTTCAGTTGGGGGGTGTCCCAAAATTCTCCCTACATAGGAGACATTAACATTTTTTTTTTCCAGCTCGTCTTTAAGAATGCAACTGGCCAAAGAAGACTGTATTGAAATAATTCTAATGGCTGGATAGAAAAGCTGTCACAATTAGAAATTGCTTAAAAATGTTTGCTTTATTCAAGTGTCTTACAAAATCACTGCAGCAGTGCTCATGAATAAACATTCAGTCATGTTGGTACACAGTACACAGGCCATGCTCTATAAATACCATTAAGTTAGTACAGGGATAGCAAACAGAGCTGCTTTCAAAATTATCACATAGTCTGCAGATAGAAAAAGTCAGACTGATCTTCAGTTTCTTTGGGATTTCCGTAGAGATATACTGTTCATGTTTAGAGCCTGGACCAAAGTCATAACAGTTATGGAACCTCTACCTGTGTATTCATCACCGTATTCTCTACATCATTTAGCACTTCTTTCTCTTGAGTCAAACTCGAGTCATGGTGTCGTTGCTTGTGGTTCTTCAGGCTGATGTTGTGACTGAACGACTCTCCGCATTGCTCACATGTAAAAGGCCTCTCTCCAGTGTGGACCCGCATGTGGGCACCAAGGTTTTCCATTCGGTTGAAGGACCGCTCACACACTTGGCATTTGAAAGGCTTTTCTCCAGAGTGGATGAGCTTATGCCTCCTCAGCCTGTTAATATCCCTGAAGCCTTTGTCACATACATCACACACATATTTATGTGGACCTCGGTGGGACTTGACATGGTTATTGCGTTTGTGAATGTTGTCAAACTTCTCTGGACAATCTGGACAGCGGTATGGTTGACTTTCTTTAGGATGAGTCTGCTCGTGTTCCAGTTTCGCAGACTTGGTTTTGAAGACCTTCAGACAGTATTTACACGGGTGATCGTAATCCGAATGGAGCTGAGTGTGGTGCGTCTTTAGACCGCCCTCGGTGAGGAACCTTTTCCCGCACTCCGGACAGACGATAAATTTGATTTTATGTTCACATACATGCTCTTTTTTTGCTGTAACAAACTTGCCACAGTCCTGACACAGTATATAGAAAGGTTTGGCTCCGTGCTCCTGTTCAGCATGTTTCTGAAACCCGGCGACGTCATCAAACCGAACAGGAAGTGATTCAATATTACGTGTTTGAATGTCGTCACCTGCACCACACCGAGCGCAGCAGAACACCTTTTTGTGTCGAAGGACAGAACAGGAGAGCGAGGCCTCAGTCCCACATTGTGTACACCACACCACAAGGTTACCCTGACTGTCCTCCTTTAAAGCTGTGAACAGATCTTCATCCATGGACACATCGGAGTCTGTGGCCTCTTCATCTAAATGCAGTTCTTGCTCATCTGAACTGTCCTGCCCCTTAGATTTCCTCTTTTTCCTCTTAATTTCCTCTTCCTGCAGACTTGCTTCTTCTTCATCATCACTAGATAAATAAGACCCGTCCTTTCCAGTGAACACTTGGTCATGGCTCTGCTTATTGCACTTGTTACCTGAAGACCCAGTCTGAATCACAACCTGCAGGATAGAAAGATGTTTTCAACAACCAAAATATTTTAGTCCACGGTGCTCAGCCCTGTCCCGTTTTAATACGTATTTATGATGTGGTACTGCTTTCTGTGAACAACTGCTTCTGCACTTAATGACATTTAGAGTAGCTGATTACATAAATACACACCTCTTCGTGCTTCCGTGTATGTTCTACCTCTTTATGAAAGGTCTGTGCAGGTTCGGCTGAAGGCGGGTGACTCCTCCAGTCTCTGTGGTGTCCACAACTCTGACAGTCCTGCGTGACTGAAAACTGCCTCTCGTTGCCCTCAATGGTAATACAGCACTCTTTCTGACAACGCCAGCAGAACTGGAAAAGCTCCAGCAGACACTGTGTGTTCACAATCACCTCACGACTCCTGGAATCGTACACAGGTACACGAGACACTTTCAATAAACTCACAGCATAATAACCAAGAGAATAAAAAGCTGGAGAACTTAAAATGACTTGGGTTGCTTACTTAAAAATGTTAGATCCTTGAGAAATCTGAAGGCTTTTAATAGCTGGGGGGGGGGGGGGGGGGGGGGGGGGTAAAATATTAAAAACTATCCAGTTCAGTCCAAGTACGCAAATGTATTGCATTCAACAAGCTTTGAACTTAATTCTCTACCTTTAAGCCATGACATCTCTTCCAACTCAGAACATGTTGAGAGTGGAGTTGGTGCGTTTTCTTTTTCAGATGACACCTTTAAAAAAACAAATATAATACATCTGTAATAAAAAGTAACAAGTGGATAGTTTCTGTTCTGAAATCAGCTGAGCTGCATTGTAACATACATGATACACACATAAATGCGACCGCATTACAACAACTGAATTCTGTATTAATGCTCCAATTTGAAAAACGTCGTACTGCCAGTTATTTTACTCAGCACCCAAAGCTTATTGCTAACAGACTGTTGTGTGAATTGTTTATTACGAATGTTATTGATAATATACTTTATGATACTGTAATGTTTTGTGTGTTTGTCACCAGTTTATATTTTAAGTCACTGTAGTTCACGTGCCCTCCTGTAGCTTATTGCTTTACTCATTGTCATGAAAAATATACCACCAAGTCATGAACAAATCATCAGTCATTTGCGTTATGTAATGCAATATTAATCCTTCCGTTCCAGCAGGATGACCAAATTGGTCCGACTGACACCATGCTTACAAAACACGTGCTTTGGTTATGCTTTAGGAAAGACTGAAGGAACAAACTTTTCGTTCAATAAACGTCTTGGTGGGCGATCTACAGTATCTTGATAGTCATCTGGAGTTAAACATTAATCTGACATTTGAACTCTAGATACACTGTTCGGCTAAAAGTTTGTGGACACCTGACAATCACACCCATATGTGCTTGCTGAACAACAAATTCCAGATCGATTCCTCTCTTTGCGGTTATAATAAGCTCCACTCCTCTGGGAAGGCGGTGTGGATTTGTGTTCATTCAGCTACAAGAGCATTTTTTAGGTCAGGTACTGATGTTGAACTGGTGAGGAGGCTCTAGTTCCAGTTCATCCCAAAGGTGTTCAGTGGTGTTGAGGTCAATGCTCTGTGTAGGACACTTGAGATCTTCCACTCCAACCTTGACACACCATGTCTTCATGGAGCTCGCTTTGTGCACAGGGGCGTTGTTGTGCAGGAACAGGTTTGGGCCTCTTCTTTCTTCCAATGAAGTAAAATTGCAATGCTACAGCATATAAAGACATTTTATACAATTGTGTGCTTCCAACTTTGTGGAAAAACCACATACAGGTGTGATGGTCAGGTTTCCACAAACTTCCGTCTATATAGCGTATTGTCAGATGTTGTTCTTGATAAACAGTGATAGAAAACATCCCTTGTGATTATGAACTGCTAAACAAACACACACACAGTTCTATTCTGGTCCGTCAGGTTATACTCTGCATTGTCACCGGTAAACATGTCTTCATAGATAAAGCTTGGTGGAGATCTCAGTGAGGAAATGTCATTTATCAGTGTGTGGTGTTGAAACTTGAAGCATTCTTGCATGATTTATTTTCAGAGAGAATACAATATTTAAGCAGCGGTGAATAATGCTTTTTAAACCATCCCTCAGAACACCTTCATTTAGCTGGCTTTGTGTGCATTAAAGCAAAACATTATGACCGACTTGAATTTTTAAAATGGCGGGTGCTCTGGCGCTGTTTGATGACGTGTTATTGCCGCGCGGGAATGTATGCTTTCTGTTTACTGTAACGTTCGGGTTCGATTTGAACACATAAAAATCATAATAATCCTGATAGTTAAATATTAATGAATACTATAATATTGTTCTACTGCACACAATGCAGATAAAGTTTCCCCTGAATAAAATGAGCCAAATAAAAAAACAACTCATGTATGTGCGCATATAACAAGAGAAAATAAAAGAGCTGCTTTACCTGAGGTTGAGTTTTATTGAGAGTCTGAGAGGGTCTTCTGCCTTGCTTTCGTTTTGTGTGGAAAATAGTCGGAATTGCTGTTTTCTTTAAAACCTTTTTTGGCGGACATCCCAATAATTCCGCCTTCAGATCCCTCTGATAGTCGTCAGGACTGAAGTGCTGGCTGCACACCCGTAAAGACGCGTATTTCCTCTCGGTTTTAGTCCCATCTCTGCCGATAGCCGCTAACCATTTACTGCACAGCTCCAAGTCTTTTTCAGGGAAACGGTGAATAACCACGTCTTTAGCTTTGGCCTGATTGCGTTTCCCACAGCCGGGGACACTACACCTCCACGACATGCTTCAGCTGCGGGGTTTCAACTGAGGATTAGTTTAAAATCTGACAAAAACAATCAGGTGATTCTTTCTCCACATGAAGCTTTCTTCTTCTCTGTGCTGGTAGAAAGCATCGTGACTACTGCCCTCTAGTGTAAGGGTGCTTTCACACAGGTAACAGAGGTTCTCAAACCTTTCTCTAATCACCTGCTGGGGGGGCATGTTATGGTGGCATGTTATGTAGTTTTCAATTGGTGGCATGTTATGTAGTTTTAGTAGTTTAAGTAGTTTTAGCAACAAGCTAACTGGCTAACATTAGCGATAAGTATAACGTTGATGATTACCTTCTCAAAACGATTAGTATGGTCAGTGTTATAAACTTAACCAAGTACTGTGTCTGTATATCAACAGATCTAAAGCCAATACTGCTACAAACTCATTTAAAATTAGGAGAAGGGGGACTTTATACTGAACTGTTCACAGTGTGAGCGGGCATGTTGATTTGATGTCACTCAATAAATGGGGAAAGAACTGGTAGATGAGGAGACTACCCGTAATTATCGAGTTGGAATTGCATTCACAATGTTTTTTCTGTGGTTTTTCCTTCTTATTGATGGGGAATTACCATTGCAACTTCACTACGACCTCACCTTGAATTCACCTTTAACTCTATAGTTGAACCACCATAAGTTATCAAGACCACAAGATGTGTCTAAATGGGTTGAAATGGGGAAGGATCAATGAGTAAAAAATAATTAAAATTATATTCAATATTATTCCACCCATTTAACCATTAGATTCCAAATTTCACAAATTTTACGTAGTGCACCTTTAACATTAAAATAAATTCCATGAACCCACTCAGTACAGTGCAGACAAACATGCTTTAAATGTGTACAACAAAATTTTGTCTATTAATTAGAGCCAAATTTTCCTGAAATTTCCACCAACAAAACACATTAGGCCCAAGTTGACAATATTTCTACCCCAGTTCTGAGTTACTGAGGTTTAGATGAGGCATTCAATTCAATGAAGCAATGAAACAGGCTAATAACTATACATAACACAATAATAAATATAATAACTTGCTGCTAGCTAATGGTGGGTTGTGATTTCTAAAACATAATAATAATTATTATAACAATTAACCAAATTTTTTTTCATGTATTTTTTTAAATGTATCCTAGTTTTGACTACATTATTTCTCTGTACTGCATTAATTCTCTCCCCAAATTGTTTATTTTTTCTGTAATATGGAGATGCATTTACTTGCAGTATTACATTACATTACATTTCCAAACTGGCCTTAAACAAATTTAAAGCTCGTTCTATGCACGCTTTGATAAATGAGACCTCATGACGCTGACATGGAAGAAAACAAGCTCTGCTTCCACCAAAAATGAAGACACCAAAATGATAATTCTGACTGAAAGTTAATTTTATCCATTCTGTTTTGATAATTGTGCATACATAACAAGCAATATTAAGTAATCAGTGTTAGAATATGATAAAAACGCTATGTGACTTTTTCTATGTTTTATGGGTGAAAACATAACATCATTAATGCAAGTTTTTTCAAATTAAAATGTAAATGTTATTGCTCACTGGACGCACGGTGGCTTAGTGGTTAGCACGTTCTCCTCACACCTCCAGGGTCCTGGGTCCGAGTCCCGCCAGGGCCATGTGTTGTGTGGAGTTTGCATGTTCTCCCCATGCTGCGGGGGTTTCCTCCGGGTACTCCGGTTTCCTCCCCCAGTCCAAAGACATGCATGGTAGGTTGATTGGCGTGTCTAAAGTGTCCGTAGTGTATGAATGGGTGTGTGATTGTGTGCCCTGTGATGGACTGGCACCCTGTCCATGGTGTACCCCGCCTTGTGTCCCATGCTCCCTTCGATAGGCTCCAGGTTCCTCGTGACCCTGAAAAGGATAAAGCGGTAGAAGATGGATGGATGGTTATTGCTCACACGCAACTATACACAGTACGACGTGCAGTGAAATTTACACACAGCAGACCAGAATTTATTTGTATACATTTAGTAAATGAAAAAGTATTTAAAATAGTATAAAAATATAATGTAAGTATATAAAGATAGGTGGCAACAGCAGTCTGACTGTAATTGGGATAAAGTGCAAACTTTGCGGTTGTTTTGTGCAGTATAATGCTGTGCAACATTAAGCTGAGGTAGTAGTATTGAAATTGCCCACATATACTGTATAATAAATTTTTATAAATACAGGGTAATACAGGATAAAGTGGTTACTGAAGATGAAAGAATAGAAGATGTATTAAAGGAATGTAGATGGTGTGGGTGTTGTGTGGGTGTTGTGTTGGACTGATCCCCTAAATGAGGCTTTAACTACTATGAAAGAAAGTGAAGTCAAAGGTTTGGATGGTTCATGAAAATAACACCTTCTGATTAATCATGAGTTAACACTAAAATATATTACTGCTATATTTGCTGCTCAGTGACGGTGTATGTGGATGGACAATATAACTGTTTTTCAAAAGTGAAACAAAAAAAAAAATCTGTAAATGTTGAGTGTTGAGTGTACATGTTAAACACTGTTTACCAGTATCAACATCTTTTCCTGACAATGGTCAAATCAATTTACTGAAATCAAATTATCAAATCAATAATATATACATATACAAATTAGCATTTTATATACTTAGTAACATCACTGTACTTGCCACTTGGGGCAGCTGTGGCGCAGGTGGTAGAGTGGGTTGTCCACTAACCGTAGGGTTGGCGGTTTGATTCCCGGCCCACATGACTCCACATGCCAAAGTGTCCTTGGGCAAGACACTGAACACGATGGCAATTTAGCACCTTGCATGGCAGCTCTGCTACCACTGGTGTGTGTGAATGGGTGAATGAGACACAGTGTAAAGTGCTTTGTATAAAAGCGCAATATAAGTGCACGACTTCCACCCAGCTGTTTCTACTCTGCATGCTCTGGCTCCAAGGAGTCTCCAAATTTGGCAAGATGGTGAATTCGTCCCAAATAAGGGTTCAAAATGCACAATGGAGGTTAATGGCACCATGCTGTTCACTTATATACACAGACATGTTTATATAATGTTTATAAGTAAGTAAGTAAATCAGTCAATAAATAAAAGTATAAAGTTTGACTCTCTTATTACTGAAGCTTTTAAGGGAAAACATAAGTTTGAATGAGTTAGATAGTGTTTGTAAGAAACCATTAATATCCCTATATATAACAGGGTTAATTGTGTTAGGTGTTGCTTAAATATCTGCCATGCTAAAATTACCTGGTTAGCTTACACCGATATAAACCAATCAGCAATAACATTAAAACCACTGACAGGTGAAGAGAATCACATTGATTATCTCGTTACAGTGGGACCTGTACAGGGGGTGGGATATATTTATTAGGCAGCATGAGAACAGTCAGATCTCAATGTTGATGTGTTAGAAGCAGGAAAAATGGGCAAGTATAAGGATCTGAGCAGCTTTGACATACAGTCAGTGATAACCCTTGACATCTGTTATATCCAATGGACAGATAAAAATGTCATAAAATTTGTGGTTACAAAATTATTCAATAAAGTAACTTTTAAAACCTGTGAAACAGAATGGAAATATGTTACTGGGAATAAAACTGTTTGTGTGAAAATGCTGGAATTTGTAACAGTAACAGTGCAGGAGTTGGTTTTTGGAAAGAAAGAAGTATTTGCCCTTTTCTGAAATTATTTGTTTTGCTTTCAAAAACAAGTTGCTAGTTTACCCTGTAAACCATAATAGTTGTTGTTGTTGTTGTTGTTGGTAGCAGTAGTATTACTTTTCACTTATTATAATAATGAATTACTGACGTTTGAATGTTATTTGATACGTTTGTGTCAAAATGAGGCGACTCAGGCTCACTGCAATCAAAACACTTTTTACTATTTAATGAGAAAGTCAGATAAACAGATAGTTACACAGAGAACATTAGCACTAGTGGAATTAACAATAGAAGCTAATTAACTAAATCAAATGAATAAAAAAAACAGGTTTACATCTTTCCATGAACAGTATAGCTTCACAAGCAATATGGTATGTGTGAGGTAAAGTTTTAATTTTTAGAAAAATTCCATTGCCATACTTTAATTTGATTCAAGTTTAAATGATTACCAAAACAAAGTAAGAGATTAAGTCTTGAACAACAACATTAATGAATAAACACAATGCAGTTTATTAACTGAACAAAACCTGCGGTTTTCAGATATGTTCATAATTCTTTCATTACATATTACCTGGCCATATTTAATCTAATGAATTCAGTTTTTACCAGTAAAAGCATGTTTAATTTTACTGAGCCCTGCTCTTGCATACCCCGTTACAGCATGAACTCTTTTCTGTGATTCAGGATGAATGTTCTTCAGCTCTCTTACTTTCTGAGCAAGGACATCTCTTCCAGTTTCTTCAGCTCAAGGGATCAATAAGTCGAGACACTGAACAATGAAAGCAGAATCTGACTTTAAAGCAATCTCAGACAGTTTCATGACGATGGAGCAGGCTTCTTCCATCAGCTCAGCTTTTTCCTTTTCATTCTTAGTCAGTTCTTCTTTCAGTCTCTTCTCCAGGCTTGTCTTCTCCTCTTCCTGTTTCTAGCTGCTTTCAAACTCTTTTTTAACATTTTCAATGGCGTTTGAGTCAAACATGATATCTGATGCTGAATTACTGCTTTCATATTGTCTTTTGAAGTCATCAAACGTCACTGTAATCTCTTCACTGTGTGTAACATATTTCTTGTCCTCTCTGACATGTTTAGTGTAGTGACATTTACCTGTACATACAGTGCAGTGGTACACCACACAGGACTCCAGGCGCTCCAGCAGTTTTTCTCATGACAGTTCTCCTCACAGACAGAGCAAGTGGTGGCCTTTCTGTCCCACCGTGAAGCATTTTCAATGGGAACTTTTTCTTTGTAACACTTGGTGAATGTAAAAGTAAAGTTTTCATTTCTCTTAATCTTTTCTCGGATTTCCTCAAGGGCTTTCTGAGTCTGAGACAGTTCTTCACGTTTGCTCTCTACAAAGTCAATGCGGAATTGTAGATTAGAAATACAGGCTTCAAGTCATTTGGACTCTTTCAGAACACTTTCAGTCTGCTCTAAGCTTTTTCTGTTCTCTTCTTTCAGTGAGGCAAAAAAAAAAAACATTTAAACTGTCCTCTGTTTGTTCCCAAGCTGTCTGGGGAACTCTGTTATATCCTGGGTTCCTCTTCATAGTTTGATGATTGTTGAATAAGAAATGCTCAGGTTCATTTTCTTCATCTTTCCTGTAGGGAATCCCTGCTTTCTTGATGGCATTAAGAGCAATTGTTGGAGGCAATCCATCTGAGTGAGTGATAAAAATGACAATGTTGTTCTCAATATCTTTACCAAATAAGGACAAAAGTGCATCAAAGATGTACTGCTGTCTGTCAGAGAGTCGATTCTCAGATGCCTTCACTACCAGACACACTGCATCAATTTCTTTCACTCCAGAATCATTGTGAAACAGTTTGTACAGATTCTCAGTGATCTGTTTATCATATTCTGTTCCCCTGGTGTCTCCATAACCTGGAGTGTCAATGATGGTGAGACAGATTGGGTTGCCTTGGGCACAGATTTCACTACACAGTGATTTCAGTTGTTTGACTTTTTGACTGATCTGACATGTGATTATCTCCTCCCTCTTCTGTAATTTCAAACCACACTTTATCTGTAAACTTCACCCTGAGTATATAATTTACCATGGCATTGATCAGAGTAGTTTTGCCTGTTCCAGTTTCTCCTACCAGCAGTAGGATTTTGTTTTGCATTTTGACATCTCGCTGTCCAAATGTCCATTTTCTCACTGAGCCTTTTTCATCAAGATTACTTCTGGATGTGAGGAGACGATATCGTCGAGGTCGACCTTCACTGATGAATTTACTCTTCTGGATTACATCACGTACAGTCTGTTATGAGTCTGGAAATCTGTTGAATTTATAGGACCTATATAGGGTCAGAATGTTGTGCTTTCAAAGTTCCATAATCAGTTTAAAACGTGTGATATAGGATGCAAAATATATTACTGACAGTGCAATTTAATTTTCAGCATCTAACAGTACAGAAAGATAGTTCTTCCGAAAGAAAGGAGCATTTGTCCTTTTCTGAAATAATAACATTTTTAGTGTAAAACAGTTTGTTCACGTACGCTGTAGCCATAATCCTGGTTAGATAGTGGTAGATGACACAAATGTTCCAGAAGTTTCCTGCACAGCTGAATGACCTGTTAATGAAATGTAGAAGTTTTATTAAAATAAAGATGTGCAGAATCTGCACATTTATCGGTGCTGGAAATGACATTGACTTAATTGGGATTATATCTTCTGTTTTGTTTTTTTGTTTGCAGCCGAAGACTATGATAGCCAGAATGCAATGTGCCTACAATGATCGACCAATCCAGACCTCTGAGTGAGACAAGTGACTTATATTAAAAAAAAATGTAATTTAAATTTGATCCCAGTGTTATTAATACTGTATGGCAGGATTAGCAGTTGATCATCTTATTTAAAGAGGTAATTAAATGATTACATTCATCATAGGTATTTGAGAGCAGTTCATAATATAAGAGGGTACATGATATAAGATAATTTCCTTTCAATCCTCTCTTTTATTCTAGCGTAGCATAGAATAAACCAAAAGGAAATTCAAAGGTTAACATCACCCTGTTACAGGAAAGTCATGATATGTCTGTGAGACCACATCTGAAGCCACTGAAACCACAGCTTCATGGTTATTAATGTAAATGTCAATCAGTTAAGGTCTACAAGTCTTCATAGTCAGCATTTCTTTAAATGCGTAGCTTTTTTTAAATTGACCTCATCTCATTAGGATATTAGTATTTTTGAACAAACATGGCGGACAATCATTTTGCAGCACAAACAGTATGTATTTGGCAATTTTTGTAACATACTGAGTAAAAAAACTAAGCTTTCTAGACAGAAGTAGTCATTATTAAAACTATAGATTATTTCACATTTTATACAAATTACTGTGAAACTAAAATCATCATATTTTAAATTGTGCGCTTCGATTTGAATTTAGAAGCCGGTGAAAATACATATATTTAATCTCATTAACGTGTCTGTTCCTCGCCGTTAATTTGTGTTTCTGTTTTCTTCATACTGGTTACAGACTGATAGCAGACCTATATGTGAGTGAAAAAACTCTGAATGCATGTATGTGTGGGGACCAGTGCAGTAAAATTTGTAAGAAATTAGGACTAAACAAAACTTAAAACGGTAACTCCCCCTTTTAATTAATTTCTGAGATTGGCATTGATTTGGGCAATGGATGGGAAATCCTGGTTATGTGATTCCTCCTCACGTACCTGGGCAGAGTTGCTTAGGCATAATCGTTTGCAACATAGCCATTTATCAAAGGTTAGTCCTTTACCTGGTCTGTATGACTCTTGTATCTGCACATTTATTTCATTCAATGCACTGAAAATACATGTATCATGATTTCATAATGATAAAATAAGACAAGAGAAATACATGTCAAGCAGTACAGGTTGTGCACACATGTCCTTTATGTGAGTTTAAGCAACCTTTTGTATAAAAAAACAAAATTTTGGTCATTTGGTAGCTCATGAAAGAGTAGCATTCCCATATAATTATTGTAGGTGTAGCACAAATGTTTATTCATCATTTAAAGCTCAGACAACCAGAGCCCATGATGTAGATGATAGTTTAACCTCATTGAAGATCTTTGATAAATCTTACAGATTGCACTGCAGGTGATGACAGTTCACAAAATGCACCTTTCTTATTCATATTATTAAATAAGGACAATACTGGTATAGCTGGTACAGAGATTAATTGGTTAAAATGTTGTATTATGGGAAATAATGAGGAATATTCCATTTCTCTCAGGCACTGCGCTGAATGTGCATTGCAACGAGACTGTTAGAAAGCTGTTCACCGGATTCGGATAATCAATAAAAGACAGTGGAGTAGAGGAAAAAAGAAAATCAAATACCATTTACCACTTAGTACATAAACGTAAGCAGACATCTTTATATGTGAATCTCATAGCACAAAGTAAGTGAGAGGAAGTGTAGCATTCAGGGCTGTTAGTTGCAGTTAATTGAAAAGAGCACACACTTTAACCTTGCCTAGAACATGAAGAAATTAGCTGGGTTATGTTTACACACAAGCCCTCCCTGCTCACACATCCAGACAAGTTTTATACTCTGGCTCTCAAGCAAAGCCATCAGATGGCGCTATTGAGTTTGTGTACTGAAGTAGTGTTGTGGATGAAAATGACATGAAATAAACACGAGGGAGATTGAGTATGAGTAAAAATGTAATTTTATTGGTAATTCACAGGACGGGTGGGTGCGTAGTCTGGAGGAGAGTAAGAGGGGGAAGAAAATGGGGTGCGTCCTGGGGACATGGGGAAATCAGGGTGGGTGAATTGAATGGACCACTGAGAGTCGGGCGGACTGGTGGGTGAGAAGAGGGACGGATGGTCGGGGCCCGGATGAGAGAAGACAACATCATCCTCGGATTGGAAGCTAGAGAGTTCTGGGTCTGACTGTGTAGAGGCGTCAACACGCACTTCGTGGGGCAGATTCTGTACCGAAGAAGAGGGGGGAACCCCCGGATCTCTATTCTTAGGGGGGGTGCTGCGAAGATAGTTAAGTAGCATCATGATATCAGCAGTGAGATGCACAAGCTGGTAATGAGTGTCCAGATCCAGGTCCAGATCCAGATCCAGGTCCAGTAACGGAGAGAGAGGGGACTGACGACGGGCACCGGCACCTAGACATACAGAAGCGGTTTTAGTCAGAGGTGGATAGAGTGGTGAAACACTTTAAAGATCATTATGGGTTGTTAGTAAAAAAAAATCGAAAGAAGTGTACGAGCTGAGGAGTGCTAAAAAAAAAACACACACACACACACACACACACACTCGTACAGTCAAGGGCGGGCAAGTAGACACAACATACACACACACTCTCTCTTCCTCATACACACACATGAATAACTTTAATAATATCTTATAGTAATAGAGAAACTCTATAAATAACAGAATAGTAGGATATGCAGGACAGTAGAACTGTAATGATATTAAGAAGTTGGAAGTACAGTAAACCGCTTTTCAAGTAGTATAAATATATATAAAATAAGGAATATAGTGCAAATATGAAAATAAATTATAAATGAGAAATACAGGAAAAATAGAAAAATATAACTTACTCATGATTCAGGTGGTGAAGATTCTCGTCTCGCAAGGAAAGCCTTAATTTTTAGAGAACCATGAAGAAAGCCAGTTATAAGGGTGGCTGGGTCAAACTGCCCCCCCGAGATAACGATAAGACCAAGGTCCCTCCCGGTTGTTTAGTCGTCTTGTCTACATCATTTTTTTACCTAGGGAATTGAGAATCCTGGTTTCTGACCACCTAGGTAAATGAGAATCCTGGTTTCTGACCACCTAGGTAACTAGAAACTCTGGGGTTTTGTTTCCTGGGTTGTTGGAAATGCCTGGGTTCTGATTTTATGTGTAAATTAAAACCCCTGGTTTCAATTCTATGGGTAAGTGAAATAGGCCTTTTCTGGAAACCTATGGGTTATCTAGTGTGTAAATACAGTATAAATACTGGAGCTTAAGCTCAGGGTATGGGGATCACTTTTGAGAATTCTCATCGGTGTGGATCTCGTGTGGTGGAATGGAACAATAAAGCTGGACCCTTGCTTCTTCTCACTCACGGCTGGTGTATTTTTTCTATCTCCAACTGGGCTCAGAGGTAGATGTGAGTATTGGCTTCTAAGTTGAGTTTTAAATGTTTTTGGGTAATAGGCTAAATTCGAGCCAACATTTGGCGACCCAGATGGGACTGGGCTAAGGTCTACATGTCTGGAATCTCTCCCGTGGGACTTCGCTCTCTAAGCAACAGACAGGCCGTATAGGAAAAGGCATTGCAGACGCCTGTTATTTCAAAGCTCTGTTTTAGTGGTCTGTTGTTACGATTGAGAAGCCCCGGGGTGGGAAGACAGACTAAGTGGGTCTCCAAAAGAACCTGGAGTGAGTGAGAAGAGGTAAGAGAAGTGTAGATTGTAGAATGTACTTTTTATAATTGTAATAAAGAAATGGTATATGTGTTGTGTGAGTGAAAGTCCTGCAATACCGCTGGAGGAAGGGAAAAAAGGTAGGAAAAAGAGAAGAGAAATAGAGAAATACTCCAGGGCTGGGATAGAAAGCAGGTGGAAAATGAGGCCTCAGACCCCAGATACCGGCTACTAGACTAGACTAGCAGTCTAGTGGCGGCTGCATTGGTGGGGACCCCTAATACCGCTGGAAAAAGATTAGATAAAAGATAGATAGATTAGATTCCAGGGCTGGATAGAGAGGGGAATAAATCCTGGGCCCAGGTCCGGGTCGTGCAATACAGCATGCCCGGTGTATGAATGGAATGTGTACTAACAAATGTGTGTGCTTAAAATATATGTGCTTATAAGTGTAAGTTTTGGAGACAGAGAAGATGTATTTATTAGTGCTCTGAACATGAGCTCCATACCTGAAGTATTGGATAAGTTGGATAAGATTCAGAGAAAAGAATTCTTTTGGAGAAAGTTGGATTTAATTTGTATGACTGTAAGCTTCATGCATACGGAGCTGGTATGTGGGTGCTTTATACTTTGAAAACTTCATGTAGTAACATAAATAAGTGTAATAATGTGGAATACAATGTATGTGAGCTTGCCTGCGTTGTTGATAGAAAGGAGGGGTGTATGTGTGTGTGTTCCTGTCCGTTCTTATCTGTGCGTCTGTGTGGAAGGACAAGGAAAAAAAAAAAAGGGTGGAAAAAGGTAAGACAATTCGGTGTGTGTGTGTTCTTCAGAGTGAGCTTGGTAATGCGGAGCATTGTGAGATATCTTGCGGACTTTGAATGTTTCGAATCCGGTACATACTTTCGGTGAGTCGGCGAGACTGTGTGTGTTATAATTGATTTGGTATCAATAACTGCTGTATAAGTGTGTTAAAAATTTTGGGGAGCATGCACGCCAATGGCACATATTTTAGACATCTGTTCGACTGCCCATTGTGTAAAGAAGAATTACTAGACCTGTAATATATAAAAACATATTCCCAGATTGTGTGATCCAGGGAAAAAGGAAGACTGAAGGCGGAAAAAAGTGTGCATTTTCAGGCCCCAGAAGCCACTGTTAAGAAATGAGTGAGTCCGACGCTCGAAATGTGGAGGAGAAAGTCCATTTGGACCTTTCATTTATATTCCATTTATATTTATATTTAATTTCATTTATATTTGTAGTATTTTGGTAACTATTGTTATACAACTTGAAGTTAGTAAATTATATTAAAAAAAAAAAAAATTGTGTTCACAATTATGGTAAATAAGTACATAACACTTAAATTCCTTTTAAATAATGTGGAAAAACTAGTTGGAACAACATTATTTCTCTGAGTAATCAAGTTAAAAACTTGTGTTTATTATACAGATTATTAAATGAGTTTTAATGGAAGACATTTGACTGTAGAGGAAAAGGTGATTTCTCCAACTCAATGTGCTTCATTGGTTGAAATTAATTTAAAGTTGTCATAACTCAAAAATGATGGGTGTTTTGCAAAACTGTCTGTGTGGTTCGCCTAAAAGAGTTTTATGTGTGTTTGTTGTTTGTTTAGTATTATGGTGTTACTGTGCGTGTTCCAAGTTAGGAGGGAGGGTCTCCGTCCGCCCCGGTCCTCAGTCTCCTGGCATGACACCAGACTGGATTGAGACCGTGTTGCGCAGATTGTACACAGTTCCCTGTTTAGATGGGGTACACGGCTGGTCAGAATCATGCGCGCCGGAGTTCCAAATCATTCTTTTCATTTTAATTTGAATTCGGTGTGTTTCCCTGTTTGGAAACTGAATGAAAGTGTTTTGAGTTCCATGGTGACGGTTATCTAAACCACCGAGCGCGCGAGAGAGGGAGAGAGCGCGTGCGAGAGATTTCTGTTTCTTCCCCTTTTTCCAATCCTTTAGTTATCTCACGCTCTACATTAAAGTCAAAGTGATTCAATGTATATATATACGTGGATATATTCCTGAAAAAAATTAAAATCAATCAGTATGTCTTGATGTTATCAGTCCGGAGAGAACTTTAATAATAGTTTATGTGGTGTGCATTGTGTCACAGACATCTTTGCCTGACTAATGATAAAATTGATCAGCTGACATGTGAACCTGTTCGTTTTGAGTGATATTAATAAAAAAAACCCTGAAAAGTAAAACCGACCCGAGGTAACAGTCTCTGGCTGATCACAATGTGGTCCGTATCAGGCTAGGTCACATCCTCCCTGTTGAGATAATGCTGAGCCTAAATATTTGATTTTAGAGAGCAGTCTACCTTCATGAACTGACTCGCTAACAAGAGCTGGAGTAACCATAACTAATTTGGGTATCGGTGATTCCTATACGGGTATGTGTCTATACAATATCTTAAGCAGTGTAAGTGCGAATTCTTCTGGCGTGTGGTATTCATGTTGCATAATGATGAATAAGTTCTGCATGTTTTCTCTTTAAATGCTGTGTATATGTCCAGTGATAAGTAATTAGTAAGATCAGATGGCAGTAGTAGTCTGCACATTTTAAATTCTTTGTAAGGTGTTGTACGCCTGTTACAGATGTGATATCTGAGTCCGTAACATTAGAATAAGGTGATGATTACTTAATGTGGAATTCGGGTTTTGCAGGGAGTACGAGTATCTGTATTAGACAGCCTTGCATAAGGGTTCCTTTTGCCGACATGTTGTGCTGATATGAGTTTGGGAGTTAGTTTAATTACAGTCCCTTTACAACGGTGTAGTTTGACGTGATTTGTTTTTTCCTGAACCGTAGATTGATGAATAGAATAGAGTAGTTATGCAAATATATATGTGTGGGTGTGTATATGTATGTGTATGTGTGTGTGTGTATATATATATATATATATATATATATATATATATATATATATATATATATATATATATATATACACATATGTGGTATACGGTGTGCTATGGATATGTCATACAAAGTATACGAGTTACAATATTTAAATAATACAAAGCAGTGGTCACAAACTCGAGGAAGGGAGGATATACTGCACAACCTGTGAAGTGAATTGATAATATGTTATACAGCAGCTGAGAACTGATAAAAACTGAGAGCTGTTGGATGCAGGTGTGTGTGATCTGGGAATTGCAGTACATGGCAGCCATGTTTGTGGACCGCAGTGAAGGATGGGAAATGTGGTTTGTGATATGAGTAGATTTAACACTACCTTAATATGGTCAAAAACAGTTTAAATAAAATGGATAAAATTATAGGGCGAATCTTATGCTTCTTACAATTGTGCATTCAGCCAAGGTAACAACTTGGTGGTAAATTGAAACAAACCTCACAGATGATAAATTTTATTTTAGACTAAGTTAAATACATATTCACATTCCTCCAAAGTGAGCAACATTTAAATGTCATGTATGAAGGATCTGAGTGATATTTTCAGTACAGTATTTTGGTACAGTTATAAGTTAATAAGAAACAAAATGCATGTACATGCATGTATACCATTTAGACTAAAGACTAGTGCTGTACACATAGAACCAAATTCACTAGGTTGTTTTGAATGAAAATTAGTGGGATAAAAGTAGCTAGAGGACTGTAAATGCATATCTAGATCTCAACCTCATTTACTCTATTTTAGTTCTATCTTATTGGGATTATCACTCGTTAGCACAGATGGAATATTAATTTGTTCGGGTAGTGTGCACCACAAATTTTCAGACTAAAGGAATTTTGTTTTCCTTTCTCAATATCTTTCTGGTAAATGAAAAACAGGAAGGGATAAGAATGTATCTTTGTCAATTGGGTTTGTACTTTTAAAAATAAATGGACTAGAACTATTTTACAGGGATAACTATACATGAGAGTGGAAAACCCCTTTAAGAGAGGTGTTATTCGTTTGATTAGAGCAGTGGAGATTACTTTAGTAAAATTTTTTTTTAAATGATTTCATAGACCAACATTATTTAATCTCTGCAGCAATATTTCCTGATTCACTGTGTTGAGAGCCTCTTCAAAGTCAACAGACAAGGAAGTGCAGAGGGTACCGTGACATTGTTTTAAGACTTTCAAAACAACAGTTGTGCTGATATGTTTATATGACCTTAGACTTCTTGCAGACTGATAACATGTGAACGGTTCAGAAAGATTTTCGACTGAAAAAGATTTCTACAAGGGACAGGAGGCTTTAGGATTGGACTATAATGATCTAATATAGTTGGATGTCCCTGATTTAATTTAATAAAATAAAATAAATAAATAAGAAAACTGATTTCCAAATTTCTGGTATAATCTAATTGTCTAATGAAAGATTAAAATGATAAATTGAAAGAGATGAAATAATATCAACTGCTAAGTCGTTTAGAAATACAGACTCCACACAATCAGGGCCTTGTGATGTGTTTATATTGAACTTGAGTGATCTGTAAACATCAGAAGTCGTAACACGTTAAAAACTGAACTCCTCATGTCGAATTGTTTTTAATAGCTTCCTGCTTTATTAAAATCAGGGTATAGTAAATCACGATAAATATTCACCGTTTTAAGACCGAGATCTGATGCATAAATTGAACATTTAATGATGGGTTTTGCAGTTGTGTGTTCCCAGTTGTCTGTCTCCAGTTTCCAGTACTATTGTCCTGTAAACAATATCTTCGATCCTCAGAAAAAGGATGAAAGGACATGCCCACTTAGTCTAGCATTATTACAGCAAGCTGTGATAACAAAAGTGATAAGTTTTGCGATACAACCAACCCACCCAGTAACCATTATTTATAGTATGATGGATATAGAATACATATATATAGATATATATGTATATATATATATATATATATATATATATATATATATATATATATATATATATATATATAAGATGTCCCAACTGTAACCTATAACTGTAATTCCGTTCCACATGATATTATTATTGATCAGCGCTTTTTTCCAAGTGACTGCATGTGAGAGCTCAAGGCCGTGACTCCCCTTAACATGCCTAGATTAGTAGGACACCTGGAAGCGTCTCCTTCGGGGGCTGTGGGCTCCCCTGCGTTGTACTCCTCTGTGGTCATAGACTCCCTTGCACGCTCCCAAGGCCGTCAGGACATGATTGGGGTCATCCTCCGCCCCATAAAAGCACAACAAATGTTCCTGGACGTTATTAAGTAGGGTCTGCAGTAGATCACTGATTGCTCACTAAAGGACAACATCCTGAGATCCGGGTGTTCTTTGGACAAGCCTGACATTGAATGGACCTATGCTTTGCACCTGTACTATGGCTGACAAACTACAACAAAGACTGTGTCTTACATGTGACTGAAGGGGTTGGGTGCTGCTGGGTAGGGGTCCCGGCTCAGGAGAATGGGACGCTTACAGGGCTGTAGTGTATGTATTGAAAACATTGGATTTGGTGGCACAAGGATTGCCAGGCTGGAGAGGCTCTCTTAGTGCGGATCATTGGGAAAATTGCTCTCTCACACATCGATCTTACGTTTATCACACCAGGTCATTTCTATTTTGAAAGAACATGATATGGGGATATGGGGTTAATCGATGTGCCACCCGAACTAAAATTCTTAAACCTGTTAGTGTGCCTAACTCACCAACTGTAAGTGTTGTAGTGGTGTCATTAATTCTGTGGAGCCAGTCACTGAGAACACTCACGATTGCCCAGCCGAAATTTGTATTTCGTTGAGCTTAAAAGTTTTGGGTCTGAAATTTCACAAACATTATGAACACCCTGTTCTGCCCAATTGGCTGAATTGAAGTCTATCACTAAAGAATGCAACCTGGTTAAGGGTAGAATTGTTAAAAAAAATAATAAAAAATAAATAAAAAATAATATAAATACTGACGTTTAGGCCCATGGATTGTGTCGTCTGTTTGGAGTTGTTTGAATGCAATGAGGTTCTAGGAAAAAAATTGGAACGCCACTTAACGAACAAATAATTTAATTGAATTCTGACTGCACTTCTTGCTGTATGTATTACAGCTGCCCATGATCTTAGCCAGTGTGCGAGGGGGAAGGTAGAGGAATGATCTCTGTACTTGCAGGCAACGGTGGAGGATCACCTGAAGTGTGCTCAAAATTATTTATTTTTTTCCTTGACCTTGGATAGGTCTGGCATACCCTGATTTGTGTTTGATGTAATTTGTGCTGATACTAAACGTATTTCGGTAGATGCTCTACCTCTTGCACTAATGACCTATCACATGCAGACTAACAGCAATATGTATCTAACACCGCATGAAATGCTTATGGGTCGACCCATGTCTGTGTCTGTTCCTTATGATGGACGGCCGCTGGAGTAATTGCAGATGAATGAAAAACATATATAAGACCACTAACTATTATGTATGGAGCTATATATTCACAGGAACAGAGCTGAGTGCAGTGTTATGTGTGAGGCGTCACCGCCTCAACGGGGGGAGGTGTTCATAGGTGTTCAGAGGTGTTCAGAGGTGTTCACCCGGAGGTAGGAGACCCGGAGGTGTTCACCCGGAGGTGGGAGTCCCGGAGCCGCGAGAGAATGCTGACTATGAGAATGCTGACTAAAGGGCAGCAGCGGACTAGAACATGCAACCCCTGGAGGATGCTCAATTCTCCAATGACGAGATGGTGGGGAACACGTGAAGGTCCGGTACGAAGCGTCAACGGGGGGTCTGCTCAGTCAGTGGCAGACAGGATGAGAAGATGTGAAGATCCATACCCTGGGTGTACGTGCTAGCCTAACCTCTCCCCAAAGGGTGGCTATCTACAGTACGTAAAGTGCTTGAGCTGAAGACAACCAGCATACAGAGAGATACTGCATACAACAGACTGTCAAGTATTGTTATAAAATGTTATAAAATGTTTGTGATATGACGCACTCAGGCATGAGAAAAGTATAATGGTGATGCCGAGCACATAGTGCTGGCAGGGTGGGAATTTTTCCTCGTAGGAGGTTTTTTCACCCACCCCTGACTGCAAAAGACTGGGGTTTGGTTTTTGAGGGGGAGCAAGAACCTGCAGGTCCCGACAAATACAAAACTGTGGGCTGACAGGCCTAGTTGAGAAAGATAGGGACGTGTAGATCAAGTAGTTAGTTACTGTAGTGTCCACTCATACGTACGGCAGTAGTAGTAGTAATGAATGATTAGGGAAACTCAGTTAATCATACTTATAATCGATGTAGGGTATAATCAAAATAGTTAGATTCAAAATGAGATATATATATATATATATACATAGTTAAAAGGAGAAGTAAGTTAAGGGTTAAGAGTTATGGCTAGGTACATCTACACATGTCTCTCACCAGTGTTGCGTGGAAGTGGTTATTGTAAAGGACCCATTGGATTACGGGGACGGGCGCAGGAAATTAGCTTAATTAAGGTATTGTATGAGGCTTCATAGCCTCAGAGGGGGGAAATGTTGTGGATGAAAATGACATGAAATAAACACGAGGGAGATTGAGTATGAGTAAAAATGTAATTTTATTGGTAATTCACAGGACGGGTGGGTGCGTAGTCTGGAGGAGAGTAAGAGGGGGAAGAAAATGGGGTGCGTCCTGGGGACATGGGGAAATCAGGGTGGGTGAAGTGAACGGACCACTGAGAGTCGGGCGGACTGGTGGGTGAGAAGAGGGACGGATGGTCGGGGCCCGGATGAGAGAAGACAACATCATCCTCGGATTGGAAGCTAGAGAGTTCTGGGTCTGACTGTGTAGAGGCGTCAACACGCACTTCGTGGGGCAGATTCTGTACCGAAGAAGAGGGGGGAACCCCCGGATCTCTATTCTTAGGGGGGGTGCTGCGAAGATAGTTAAGTAGCATCATGATATCAGCAGTGAGATGCACAAGCTGGTAATGAGTGTCCAGATCCAGGTCCAGATCCAGATCCAGGTCCAGTAACGGAGAGAGAGGGGACTGACGACGGGCACCGGCACCTAGACATACAGAAGCGGTTTTAGTCAGAGGTGGATAGAGTGGTGAAACACTTTAAAGATCATTATGGGTTGTTAGTCAAAAAAAATCGAAAGAAGTGTAGAGCTGAGGAGTGCTAAAAAAACACACACACACACACTCGTACAGTCAAGGGCGGGCAAGTAGACACAACATACACACACACTCTCTCTTCCTCATACACACACATGAATAACTTTAATAATATCTTATAGTAATAGAGAAACTCTATAAATAACAGAATAGTAGGATATGAAGGACAGTAGAACTGTAATGATATTAAGAAGTTGGAAGTACAGTAAACCGCTTTTCAAGTAGTATAAATATATATAAAATAAGAAATATAGTGCAAATATGAAAATAAATTATAAACGAGAAATACAGGAAAAATAGAAAAATATAACTTACTCATGATTCAGGTGGTGAAGATTCTTGTCTCGCAAGGAAAGCCTTAATTTTTAGAGAACCATGAAGAAAGCCAGTTATAAGGGTGGCTGGGTCAAACTGCCCCCCATCCCCCCACCCCCTCGAGATAACGATAAGACCAAGGTCCCTCCCGGTTGTTTAGTCGTTTTGTCTACGTCATTTTTTTTACCTAGGGAATTGAGAATCCTGGTTTCTGACCACCTAGGTAAATGAGAATCCTGGTTTCTGACCCCCTAGGTAAATGAAAATCCTGGTTTCTGACCACCTAGGTAACTAGAAACTCTGGGTTTTTGTTTCCTGGGTTGTTGGAAATGCCTGGGTTCTGATTTTATGTGTAAAGTAAAACCCCTGGTTTCAATTCTATGGGTAAGTGAAATAGGCCTTTTCTGGAAACCTATGGGTTATCTAGTGTGTAAATACAGTATAAATACTGGAGCTTAAGCTCAGGGTATGGGGGATCACTTTTGAGAATTCTCATTGGTGTGGATCTCGTGTGGTGGAATGGAACAATAAAGCTGGACCCTTGCTTCTTCTCACTCACGGCTGGTGTATTTTTTCTATCTCCAACTGGGCTCAGAGGTAGATGTGAGTATTGGCTTCTAAGTTGAGTTTTAAATGTTTTTGGGTAATAGGCTAAATTCGAGCCAACAGTAGACTTAGACATTTTCCTGGACACTGGATGTGTTGTGCGCCCCTTATTGATGTGATTTACGTATACGATCATAAAAGGGGTCATCGTTTAATTAATATACACGTAGGTTGTCTCAATTGCACACAAGTTGAACTTTTCAAGATTAGTTGACCCACACCACACAGCATGGAGCTGCACAGGATAAGAACCTCATCTGGAAAATGATATCTGCACACAATCCTCTGCTAGTAACTTCTAGACGTGCTCTAATCTGAAGGCGCAGTGCAATCAATAATCCACTGAGGTTCCACTGTAGTACCGAGCACCATTCATTTCTTCACCCAGTCATTCAAGCACATCCGAGAAAAAGAGGGCGCTAACCTTAATGTACTTGGTGAACATCTGACGCAGAAGAGAAAACACAGAATTACAGGAAAAAAAGACAAGACAAAACAGGTGAGAAGATAGTTTGCTCACAATTCATGATAAATCTGAACTGGTTCTACAGATTGATCAAATATTTACAGAAATGTGAGGGGTGTACTCACTTTTGTGAGATACTGTATTTATTAGACAGCAAGTGAACAGTCAGTTCTTGATGTTGATGTGTTAGAAGCAGGAAAAATGGGCAAGCGTAAGGATCTGAGCAGCTTTGATATACAGTCATTGATGACCCTTGACATCTGTTAAATTCAATGGACAGATAAAAATGTCATAAAATTTGTGCTTACAAAGTTACTCAATATTTTTTAAAACCTGTGAAACACAAAGCAAATGTGTTACTGGGAAAAGAACTGTTTGTGTGAAAATGCTGAAATTTTTAGCATGTAACAGTGCAGGAGTTGGTTTTTGGAAAGAAAGAAGCATTTGCCCTTCTGAAATTATTTGGTTTGTTTTCAAAAACACGTTGCTAGTCTACCCTGTAAACCATAATAGTTATTATTATTATTATTATTATTATTAGTAGTAGTAGTAGTAGTAGTAGTAGTAGTAGTAGTAATAGTAGTAGTAGTAGTAGTAGTAGTTATGAAACTTGACTGGGAACAGGAAGTAAGTGAAGGATCAAAGTTTTTATTATCCACTAAAGTCAATATACACGATACGGAAATGAGGTCAAAGCATAAAGTAGAATTGAGGCATGAAACGTGAAACTAGAACATAAATGAATATTATACATTTCAGATTTTTGCCTCTGCCGGGCAGCAGACAGGCGGAGCACCGCCCGCAGCGGGGCTGGGGCACTGGGCGACGTCCACTGCGGGGCTGGAGCTCGGGGCGACATCCTCAGCGGGGCTGGAATGCTGGGCGATGTCCTCTGTGGGGATGGAGCTCGGAGAGATGTCCTCTATGGTGCTGGAGCTCGGAGAGGTGTCCTCTGCGAGGCTGGAGTTCGGAGAGGCGTCCAGGACAGCGGGACAGCTTCCTCGGCGGGACAGGAGAGCGGGACAGCTTCCTTGGCAGCTGAGACCTCCCGCAGGTCTCCAGCTGGAGCTCTGAGGTCACCATGTTGACCTCAGGCGGGAGCTCCGAGGTCGCCTCGTTGACCTCGGGCTGAAGCTCCGGAGCTGAGACCTCCCCGCAGGTTTCCAGCTGGAGATCCGAAGTCACCAGGTTGACCTCGGGCTGGGGCCCCGAGGTCGCCAGGTTGACCTCGGGCTAGAGCTCCAGAGATGAGACCTCCCCGTAGGTTTCACCTCTGCCAATAAGTAAACAGGGAGGGGACAGAACAAAAACCAAAACAAGTGCACATGTCCATTGTACACAAAGTCCTAACGTCCATGCGCACTTAAAGCACATGCACGTGTGCTCTCCGTGCAAGTCGCCGCCGCAGCGCCATCTGCCGGCGAGATCGTGACAAGTAGTAGTAGTAGTTTTAACTTTTTATAATAATGAATTACTGACATTTGAATGATATTTGATACGTTTGTGTCAAAAAGAGGCGACTCAGGCTTGCTACAGTTAAAACACTGTTATTTAATGAGAAAGTCAGATAAACAGACAGTTACACAGAGAACATTAACACCAGTGGAATTAACAATAGAAGCTAATTAACTAAATCATCTATCCGTGCACAGTATAGCTTTATAAGCAGTATGGTATGTGTAAGATAAAGTTGCATTTTTTAGAAAAATTCCATTGCTGTAGTTTAATTTCATTCATAATGGCTCATCAAAACAGTGTTAAATGATTACCAAAACAAAGTAAAAGATTAAATATAGAACAACATCATTAATGAATAAACACAATGCAGTTTATTAACTGAACAAAACCTGCAGTCTTGATTCAGATATGATGAGAATTCCTTCTTCATTACATGTTATTTGTACGAGTAACAGCATCTTTAATTTCACTGAGCCCTGCTCTTGCATACCCCAGTACAGCATTAACTCTTTCCTGTGATTCAGGATGAATGTTCTTCAGCTCTCTTAGTTTCTGAGCATAGTTGAGTTTTCCAGTTTCTTCAGCCCGAGGGATCAAGAAGTCGAGACACTGAACAATGAAAGCAGAATCTGACTTTAAAGCAATCTCAGACAGTTTCATGATGGTGATGTAGGCTTCTTCCACCAGCTCAGCTTTTTCCTTTTCATTCTTAGTCAGTTCTTCTTTCAGTCTCTTCTCTATGCTTGTCTTCTCCTCTTCCTGTTTCTTGCTGCTTTCAAACTCTTTTTTAACATTTTCAATGGCGTTTGAGTCAAACGTGATATCTGATGCTAAATTACTGCTTTCATATTGTTTTTTGAAGTCATCAAACGTCACCGTAATCTCTTCACTGTGTGTAACATATTTCTTGTCCTCTCTGACATGTTTAGTGTAGTGACATTTACCTGTACATACAGTGCAGCAGTCATTTTTCATGACATCACACCACTCGGTATTCCAGGCAAACCAGCAGTTTTTCTCATGACAGTTCTCCTCACAGACAGAGCAAGTGGTGGCCTTTCTGTCCCACCATGAAGCATTTTCAATGGGAACTTTTTCTTTGTAACACTTGGTGACTGTAAAAGTAAAGTTTTCATTTCTCTTAATCTTTTCTCGGTTTTCCTCAAGGGCTTTCTGAGTCTGAGACAGTTCTTCACGTTTGTGCTCTACAAAGTCAATGTGGTCTTTTAGATTAGAAATACAGGCTTCAAGTCGTTTGGACTCTTTTATAACACTTTCAGTCTGCTCTAAGCTTTTTCTGTTCTCTTCTTTCAGTGAGGAAAAGAAATCATTTAAACTGTTTTCCATTTGTTCCCAAGCTGTTTGGAGAATGCTGTTATATGTTGGGTTCCTTTCCTCAGTTTGACAATTGTTGAATAAGAAATGCTCAGGTTCATTTCGTTTATTTTTCCTGTAGGGAATCCCCGCTTTCTTGATGGCATTAAGAGCATTTGTCGGAGGCAATCCAGCTGAGTGAGTGATAAAAATGACAATGGTGTTCTCTATGTTTTTACCAAATAAGGACAAAACTGCATCAAAGATGTACTGCTGTCTGTCAGAGAGTCGATTCTCAGATGCCTTCACTACCAGACACACTGCATCGATTTCTTTCACTCCAGAATCATTGTGAAACAGTTTGTACAGATTCTCAGCGATCTGTTGATCATATTCTGTTCCCCTGGTGTCTCCATAATCTGGATTGTTAATGATGGTAAGACAGATTGGGTTGTCTTGGATAAAGATCTCATACACAGTGATTTCAGTTGTCTGTGTTTTTGACTGATCTGACATGTGATTATCTCCTCCCTCTTCTGTAATCTCAAACCACACTTCATCTGTAAACTTCACCCCGAGTATATAATTTACCATGGCATTGATCACCGTAGTTTTGCCTGTTCCAGTTTCTCCTACCAGCAGTAGGATTTTGTTTTGCATTTTGACGTCTCGCTGTCCAAATGTCCATTTTCTCACTGAGCCTTTTTCATCAAGATTACTTCTGGTTGTGAGGAGACGATATCGTGCAGGTGGACCTTCACTGATTAATTTACTCTTCTGGATTAAATCACATACAGTCAGTGATGAGTCTGGAAATCTGTTGAATTTAAAGGACAGATATAGGGTCAGTTTGATATTGTGAACAAATTTATGTGCAGTACATTTAGGGAGCCCTCCATTTTAATTTAAGTGTTGAAATTACAAATACAGCTAGGGTAAACAACAGCAACTAAAAACATTTTCCCAAGCTATGAGTCATAAAAGGCAACATCATGTTCAATATTAGGATTTTTCTAAATAGATATTGTCATGATGCAGTTATTATTGTACTAACAGATATTTAGGCAATTTAGAAAATGATGTCTGCCCACATGTGAGGTTGAAAAAATACCAAACTTTTTTTTTTTTCATGTTTTTCACATTAAGGTGGAGAGAGTCACCCTGACTCTAGCTCTGTGCAGTGCTCACACTTCAGGATCAACCTGAGATGACAGGTAGGGTAAAATAAGATACTTTAAATATGCTTTAATATATTTGTATAAAATATAGTATTATAATATTTTCATTTTTCTAGATATTGTCCAGTTGTAGTTATTATTGTAGTAACAGATAATATTGTACTAGCAGAAAGTATTTGTGAGTATAAAAACACTGCTGTAATGTGATGCTTTAATTTTAACTAAAATAAATTTAGATTCTGTTCTCACAAATTTACAGTGAGGTTAAAAAAGTTGTTCTCCAACAACGTGGAGACAGTTCTGTTCATAGCTGTAGACCTGGTAAAGAAGTGACAGGTACATGAGAAATGGGGGGAAAAGTGTGTTTTGTTTACCTCTCTCCTGCATGTAATGTACTTTTCTGAGTGAGATGAAGAGAGTTACTGGCAGCTTTGCACTTCTGGTGTTTGCTTGTCATAATGTTCTGTGCAGACCCATGTAAGCTGATATAAATTAGGACTGCTTCGCTACCTCTAGGCTGCTTGTTTATGTATTTATGGGATCCATACTGTGTGTAATAACTTGAAATTAGGAAATAAAACATGGCATTGTCAGTGGTTTAAAAATTGAGTGAGACTCACGGCCTGAAATTACGTCCCAGTCCGGCCCTGATTTTCAGCATCTAACAGTACAGAAAGCTGGTTCTTCCAAAAGAAAGGAGCATTTGTCCTTTTCTGAAATAATAACATTTTTAGTGTAAAGAAGTTTGTTCACGTACCCTGTAGCCATAATCCTGGTTAGTTAGTGGTAGATGACACAAATGTCTCAGAAGTTTCCTGCAGAGTTGAATCACCTGTTAAAGAAATTTAGAAGTTTTATTAAAATAAAGATGTGGAGAATCTGCACATTCATTAGTCTTGGAAATGACATTGACCTAATTGGGATTATACCTTCTGTTTTTTTTCTCCTTCTGTTTTCATCTGAAGACTACAATACCCAGAATGCAATGTGCCTCTATGTAATTCAGACATGGGGAACGCCTACAGTGATCAACCAATCCAGACCTCCTGATGTAAACGTGGAAACCCTACCAGAGCTGTGGCTTCCCATGACGCATACTTGGGTAGCATATGAACAAAACATTGAGCTTCTACATTTAACATTTCGATTTAAGATTTATATTTGTATTTAACACTCATATCGAACATTTAGATTCATATTTATCATGTATTTATCATTTTCATGTATCAATTTGACATCAGTCATTATCTAAATGTATGACCTCAAATGTAAATATAATAAATTCTGAGAGAAAAGTACTCTACTTTTTACATATAGTTCCTCAAAGTCAAATGATAAAAGAATGTGTCCTGTAGTTTGTTTATCAGTATATTATTGGATAAAGCTGCAACGGTGAGAAACAGGATTAAAGGAATCATAGATGTTTCCTGTTTTTGTCTGAAAGCCAGCAGCCTATACTCAGAGTATAGAGATATTGAGTTGATTGCCAATGAAGTACTGGAGGTTTACTGCAGGAGGAGAAAATGAAGTCGTTTTAAAGGACAACATGCCATTTCCTCCTTATTATTACTACTACTATCTTATTTTAATAATCTTTAGTGAAACCCTTAAAAGGCATTTTATACCAGTGTTATTAATACTGTATTCAATGGATATTGTCTCAAAGCAGCTTTACGGAAACATATAAACACAGGATACAGATTTTAAGAGTTTAAATTTATCTCTATTGAGCGAGCCGTTGGTGAGGAGAAACTCCCTGAGATGTTAAGAGGAAGAAACCTTGAGAGGAACCAGACTCAGAAGGGAACCCGTCCTCATCTGGGTAACAGTGGATAGTGTGAAAGTAAAAGAAAGCTCATTATGGTTTTATATAAAGTCTGTTTGTTGAACTATTTGTTGAACAGGCAGGATTGGTTGATAGTAGATTACTGTATGCCTTAGATGATTAAAATAACACACTTTTGCCAACACCTCCTACACTGCTGTCTGACATCAACCAAGGATGCAGTATAATAGTGAAAATAATACTGAAATGAATATAAAATCCAGATCTCATGGTGACTTTATTTAGTATATTTCCTTATCAACCCCCCAAAAGTAATTACTGGCTACACCACAGGTTCTCAAGTCAAACAACATGAATGCAACAAAAAGAACAACAATAATAATAATATTAATAATATATTGTAATTCCAGACACACTGATCACAAATCAGTTTATATAAAATATTTTCTGTTTTTTATGCACCTTATCCACTTTTACTTAAATACCTTTTAAAACCAAATAAACTTTTTTACTGAAACAGTACTATAACTTGTTTATTTATATTTTTTCAATCTATTTTATTTACTCTACTAGTAGATGTGTATAACAGTAAATATTAGTGTAAATGTGAATGAGTTTGAGTTTAACGTACCTGTGTTGTAGAAATCAGTCAAATGAAGAAAGACGTGTGATACTATAATATCTGTGTTATGACAATGTTAACAGGAAGAGTTTCTTTATCACCAGATAGTCATAAGGGAGGATTAAAACCAGCCGATGAAAATGACTAAGCTGTATCTAGTCATAACATCATATGAAAGGTTATGTCTAGGACTTTAAATTCTCTGCATCCTTCATCACAGCGCTCCAAATAGCTTGAGATTCAGTTTTGTCAGCAGCGTTTGGGAATGAATCTCACCCCTCCCAGCTCGCTTTGTGTTTGAAACAAACCACACCTTTTATGCATATAATCTAAACATCACGTGGTTTCCAGGAACACGTCTCCTTTCCCGTAAAGTAGTGAAGGATATTGCGACTCGTTTCAGTGAGTCAGAGCTTTCAACTCGGCTCCCAAAAAAAGAGCCGACTCTTTCCATTCACAATGGGCTCACTGACAGTTTTTATTTTCAAACCTATGCCAAGTTGTTCTTTCCCTTTCAATCACAGTTAACATTTTACTTTCCCTTCTGAATAATAAAATAACATTATACTTTGTATTGTACTTGTTATAAATTCTATTTACTCTATTTAGAGAGCAAGGTGCTACACATTAGCACTAAAAATGCAGTGAGGATTAATATTATTGAGCTGCTGTGTGCATTTCACTTTTATTAAAGTAAAATTAGGAAAAGATTCCTGTCCATTTAACCTGATATTCTCCTTCCTACACTACACTACTCTTACATTTAAACTGCCTTTACAAAGAGTTATTCTGTGCCACACAACTCAGATACTGATTAGACTCTGGATCACGTTTTAATAAAAAAAAAACTGGAATGTGTTTACTAGAGCAGAGGAAACAGTTTTATCTTTGTGACCTTGACCTTGGGTCAGAAGCCTAGACGAAATGTTATGGCAAAGGGCTCATTGACAGGTGGGCAGTTGAGAACTGAACTTTGAAGAGACAACACCTGTGTATGCACATGCATGAAGTTTCACTAAAGACTATTCCTCTTCTCCAAGTTTGTACCTTCCATCTTTATTGAGAAGAAAAAATACTTCACAATCCATCATTACAGTTGTACTACTAATATAGAATACTGATAAAGCTTCCTGAACACACTTTAAGCTCACCTGTACACTGTAATGATTTATAATCTCACTTTCCATTAGAGGATTCCAGATTTCTGTAAACCGACTTTGTGGCAATCTCTTTGGTTGAAATTGCTATATAAATAGAATTGAATTGAACCAGTGATGTAAAGAACGCATGTTTCTATATTTCAAACTTAATACTTATTTAAAGCAAATAGTCGTGTATTGTTACACCAGATAGGGTGGTTAAATCTTCCACCAGCCCAATTTGTATCCTTACTCAATTACTAGCCATGGGAATTAACACCTCTTCCCTGCATTTTCTTGTTTTTATATTTTGGAAAGTGGAATATTTCTCTATTAACATAATAGTTCTATATATTTGCTGGGTGGAAAGTGATCACAGCACCCCCAGAGATTTTGTACTTCTGTTATAGAGATCTTTTGCCAGCTCATGGCCAAAAACCCACACTTTACACAATTCTATTTCTTAGGAAACTGATGGTAGAGTACAAGGCTACTGGTGTATTTTCTTGTCTGTTGTTGCATATAGGACCACTTCTTCCATTTAATCATAGCTTATTAATGAAGAGCACTGCTGATAGACATTTATATTTTTGATGGGAAATAACTCCAATAATTTGGAACCTACATGTATAGTACCAAACTATGATATTAGTTAACTACTTAGCCCCTAAAATCTATATGTGAAATTGTATCCAAAGCTGTTATGCGAGCGTTATGTGTTGGATTATAGTGTAGTTTAAGCCCAAACCTAAAATACAACAATCAGACACACTGATCACAACTGACTTAATACCAAATATTTTCTGTTTTTTATGCACCTTATCCACTTTTACTTAAATACCTTTTAAAACCAAATAAACTTTTTTTACTTAAACAGTTCAATAACTTACTGATTTATAAGTTTTATTTACTCTACTAGTAGATGTGCATAACAGTAAATATTAATGTAAATGTGAATGAGTTTCAGTTTAAGGTACCTGTGTTGTAGAAATCAGTCAAATGAAGAAAGACGTGAGATACTATAATATCTGTGTTATGATTAGGGATGTCACGAGAACTGATACTTCGGTACCAAGTTGGTACCAACATTCTTAAAACGTGACAGTACTTGTTTTTTGCAAAAGTGTAGGTACTGTTGGTAATGAAGGTACCAAGGTTGCAATTCTTCCGGAACTGAAGGGGGCAGCAAATACGTGCATGTGTTTTAGTCGGTCCACAAGTGGTAGAGAAGAAGAAGAATGCCTACAAGCACATGGGAAAACTACAGAAGATGGTGACAAGTTTAGCTTTTTTCTTCACCCAGTCATTCAAGCACATGCGAAAAAAAGAGGGAGCTAATATCAAAAATCTGAAAGGTGTTCATCATACCTGACACCTAGATGAACACTTTACAGTTGGTTATATGACTGTACATCATTCCCTTCAAATGCTATTGAGCTTTAAATTATGATATACTTTGTGTATGGGCCCATTCCGTAGTGAAATTCATATCTAATTTACACATGCTTTAATAGCTTAATTTAATAAAGATCAAAAATCTAAAAGGTGTGTCTCATACCTGACTCCTAGACCTGACTTTACAGTTGGTTGTGTGACTGTACATCATTCCCTTCAAATGCTATTGAGCTTTAAATTGTGTTATATTTTGTGTATGAGCCCATGGAGTAATAAAATAAATGGCAATATTTATACATGATTTAATAGTTTATTTTAATAAATATCAAAAATCTAAAAGGTGTTCATCATACCTGACAGATGAACACTTTACAGTTGGTTATATAACTGTAAGTCATTCCCTTCAAATGCTATTAAAGTTAGAAACGTGTATAACAATGTGGTATGTAACTTTAGAGACGGTCTCTTAATTTCCGCGAATATCGAACCTCCATCCAACTTTATTCCAGTAATGCTGGAATGCTCCCACTTTCTGCTGATGTCTTCGGTAATTGATAACATTTACAAAATGAGTCTACAATAAATATTAGGTCTATTTAATGAAAGTAAAGGCCATGTTTAATAAAAAAAATAATAATGAAATTAATAAAAATAAAAAAGGTTGAGGTTGTTCAATTTAGTTTAATACATGTTCTCATATTTATTTTCATACTGTGGGATTTAGTGAAGTTTACTGAAAACAAACATCAACAACAACAAACACACCAATTCCTCCTCAGTATTCAGTAACTCCATGTTTGTAAGCGTTGCTATGGTTGTTCAGATAAACTACTTCTTCTCTCAGCTACTTCCTGTTGGTTTATAGGACGGTTACTCAGAGTCGCCCCCTTTCGTTTAAAAGAATATTACAAGAATTTTACAATTTAAAAGAATATAGTATAAACGTTTGTGAAGGTGCGCGCGCAGTCGGTGGAGGCTCGCGCTGCGGAGACAGGCGGAAGTATAAACAAGGCATTAGCTCCATGAAAGGTTCCAGAAGCATCTGGAGCCTTTCTTTGAATACATCTGTCCATATTCTTTTGCACTACACACGCATCATCACACGCTAATTATTAGGATAAAACACACGCATACGTAACAGATACTGATGTTGACGTGCTGCTGACAGTCAGCGAGGGGGGTCGAGGGGGAGGGAATTATTATTATTTCTAAATATAATGTTTATTATTGTTGTTATTCGTGTGTGTCTGTCTTATTATTTCTGTGTCTGTGTCAATATTTCAGACATCAGATATTTATCATATATATGAAATGTTTTGTACACATTTTAGCATTTTAGAAATGTTTGAGGGATTTTTACACGCACCCCTGCTCTCATCAGACGGAACCCCGGCTGGGAAACACTGCCTTAGATGATTAAAATAACACACTTTTGCCATCACCTCCTATACAAGTTTAGCTGTTGAGAGGAAAGGTGGTAAGAGTCAAATATGGAAATACTTCACATTGGAGGCGGATGACAACAAACTATAATTGATGCTGTGAAGCCGGTGTGAGGAAACATCTGGAATTTGGCGAATCACCTGAAAGACGGTCCTATATTATGTTTGTTTGAGGCAGCTGCATTGTGGCCGTGAAACCAGCTAACGTTATGCTCCATGTAATGTTAGTGATAGGCAGTTATTTGTTAACGACGCTAACGCATTGCAGTGTTATAAACTACCTCCTAATGGACCCCCATGCATCTCCATTCAGCCCGGGTCCTGTCAGATACATGTAGCCTCATGACACTAATAATTATTCACATGTTCATGCTTTTAATAAATCTTTCTGTTCTGACACCAGATCAGTGAATTTAACGCGCGCGCGCGCGTGTGTGTCTGTGTGTGTGTCTGTGTGTGCGCGCCTGTGTTTAGGAGTGCATCTTAGTACTTGTAGCCTCCAATCTTTTATTAGTCATTGTCAGACAGTGTTTGATAATTAAAATATCCCCACTCTCTCTCTATGCCAGTATTAGCCACTGTACATACATACATATACATATATATACATATACATATATATACATATATATATATACATATATATATATACATATATATATATACATATATATATATATACATATATATATATATACATATATATATATATATATATATATATATATATATAATGTGTGTGTATTTTTTTAAACCACACCTTGGTACTGACTTTGGTATGGAGTATCGTGTAGTTTTGGTGGTGTCGGTACCAACTACTAGATGTTTGGTATCGTGATATTCCTTAGCTCAATGTTAACTCGAAGACAGCAGAATCTGTCACTATTTTCAGACCCACTTCCTCCGTGAACACCTAACTAACCCCTACAACACCAACCCCACATTATCCTTAAAATAAATAAATAAATAAATAAATACTCTGGCACTTACACCTCTACTCTGTGCACTTTGCTTTTCTAGAACTCAATTAAAAGATCTTGTACGGTAGCACTACTTGTATTGTTCTCCGCTTGATATATCACTTTGCTTGTATTTCCTCATTTGTAAGTCGCTTTGGATAAAAGCGTCCGCTAAAGGAATAAATATGAATGTAAATGTAAGAAGAAGTTTCTTTGTCACCTGTCGAGAGTCATAAGGGAGGATTAAAACCAGCCAGTGAAAATGACTGAGTAAGATATCGACTCATAACATCATATGAAAGGTTATGTCTAGGACTTTAAATTCTCTGCATCCTTCAGCACAGCACTCCAAATAGCTTGAGACTCAGGTTTGTCAACAGTGTTTGGGAATGAATCTCATCAATCCCAGATTGTTTTGTGTATGAAACAAACCACACCTTTTATGCATATAATCTAAAACATCACATGGTTTCCAGGAACACGTCTCCTTTCCCGTATAGTAGTGAATGGAACTGCAACTCGTTTCAGTGAGTCGGAGCTTTCAACTCGGCTCCCAAAAAAGAGCCCAATTTTTTTTTTTTATCAAAGAAAGAAGCACTTGTCCTTTTCTTTTGTTAGTCTACCCTGTAAACCATAATAGTTATCATTATTATTATTATTATTATTATTATTATTATTGATAATAATAATAATAATAATAATAATAATAATATTGGTAGCAGCAGTATTAGTATTACTTTTCACTTTTTATAATAATGAATTACTGACGTTTGAATGTTATTTGATACGTTTGTGTCAAAAAGAGGCGACTCAGGCACAATGCAGTTAAAACACTAGTTATTTAATGAGAAAGTCAGATAAACAGATAGTTACACAGAGAACATTAGCACTAGTGGAGTTAACAATAGAAGCTAATTAACTAAATCATCTATCCATGCACAGTATAGCTTCATAAGCAGTATGGTATGTGTAAGGTAAAGTTAAATTTTTTTAGAAAAATTCCATTGCTATACTTTAATTTTATTCATAATGGCTCACCAAAACAGTGTTAAATGATTACCAAAACAAAGTAAAAGATTAAATATTGAACATCAGCATTAATGAATAAACACAATGCAGTTTATTAACTGAACAAAACCTGCAGTCTTGATTCAGATATGATGAGAATTCCTTCTTCATTACTTGTATTACTCATTACTTGTTATTTGTACGAGTAACAGCATCTTTAATTTTATTGAACCCTGCTCTTGCATACCCCAGTACAGCATTAACTCTTTCCTGTGATTCAGGATGAATGTTCTTCAGCTCTCTTAGTTTCTGAGCATAGTTGAGTTTTCCAGTTTCTTCAGCTCGAGGGATCAAGAAGTCGAGACACTGAACAATGAAAGCAGAATCTGACTTTAAAGCAATCTCAGACAGTTTCATGATGGTGATGTAGGCTTCTTCCACCAGCTCAGCTTTTTCCTTTTCATTCTTGGTCAGGTCTTCTTTCAGTCTCTTCTCTATGCTTGTCTTCTCCTCTTCCTGTTTCTTGCTGCTTTCAAACTCTTTATTAACATTTTCAACGACGTTTGAGTCAAACGTGATATCTGATTCTGAATTACTGCTTTCATATTGTTTTTTGAAGTCATCAAACGTCACCGTAATCTCTTCACTGTGTGTCACATATTTCTTGTCCTCTTTGACATGTTTAGTGTAGTGACATTTACGTGTACATGAAGTGCAGTGGCTGTTTTTCATGACTTCACACGACTTGGTATTCCAGGCACACCAGCAGTTATACTCATGACAGTTCTCCTTACAGAGAGAGCAAGTGGTGGCCTTTCTGTCCCACCGTGAAGCATTTTCAATGGGAACTTTTTCTTTGTAACACTTGGTGACTGTAAAAGTAAAGTTTTCATTTCTCTTAATCTTTTCTCGGTTTTCCTCAAGGGCTTTCTGAGTCTGAGACAGTTCTTCACGTTTGCGCTCTACAAAGCCAATACGTTCTTGTAGATTAGAAATACAGGCTTCAAGTCGTTTGGACTCTTTTATAACACTTTCAGTCTGCTCTAAGCTTTTTCTGTTCTCTTCTTTCAGTGAGGAAAAGAAATCATTTAAACTGTTTTCCATTTGTTCCCAAGCTGTTTGGAGAATGCTGTTATATGTTGGGTTCCTTTCCTCAGTTTGACAATTGTTGAATAAGAAATGCTCAGGTTCATTTCGTTTATTTTTCCTGCAGGGAACCCCTGCTTTCCTGATGGCATTAAGAGCATTTGTCGGAGGCAATCCAGCTGAGTGAGTGATAAAAATGACAATGTTGTTCTCTATGTCTTTACCAAATAATGACAAAAGTGCATCAAAGATGTACTGCTGTCTGTCAGAGAGTCGATTCTCAGATGCCTTCACTACCAGACACACTGCATCGATTTCTTTCACTCCAGAATCACTGTGAAACAGTTTGTACAGATTCTCAGCGATCTGTTGATCATATTCTGTTCCCCTGGTGTCTCCATAACCTGGAGTGTCAATGATGGTAAGACAGATTGGGTTGTCTTGAGCAAAGATCTCATACACAGTGATTTCAGTTGTTTGACTTTTTGACTGATCTGACATGTGATTATCTCCTCCCTCTTCTGTAATCTCAAACCACACTTCATCTGTAAACTTCACCCCGAGTATATAATTTACCATGGCATTGATCACCGTAGTTTTGCCTGTTCCAGTTTCTCCTACCATCAGTATGATTTTGTTTTGCATTTTGACATCTCGCTGTCCAAATGTCCATTTTCTCACTGAGCCGTTTTCAAGATTACTTCTGGTTGTGAGGAGACGATATCGTGCAGGTGGACCTTCACTGATTAATTTACTCTTCTGGATTACATCACGTACAGTCTGTGATGAGTCTTCAAATCTGTTGAATTTAAAGGTCAGATATAGGGTCAGTTTGATATTGTGCTTATGAAGTTCATCAATTGTTATCAAATGTGTATAATAGGATGCAAATTATATTACTGAGAGCACAGTGATGGGATTTTGTGAAAATGCTGTAATTTTCAGCAGGCTGGCCAACAGGAGAACCGGGAGAACTCCCACTGACCTGATGACTGATTTGTCCCGTTTCCATGCTGTTGTTTTAATTTGTTTATTTATTTAATCATTATTATTTTATATTATTGCGTGTTTGATGTACTCAAGTGATCCTTTCCGAATTCGGCATTTGACAATAAATCAATAAGAAACCATGAATCTGTTAGTGTTGACTCCGGTTTTGAACAGAGTCCTGCACAGAGAGAGGATGGATGTCACGTTGCGGCGAACTCGCGACTACAGTTACCAGAGTGCAGCGCAAACTACAAACATGGCCGACGAGGACTACACTTCCCAGATACGCACACGCTCACATTATGTGGAATTCTGATTACGGACACCTGCACTCAGTCACAGTTTATAAAAGACCTAGCTAACATCTGAGCCATGTGAAGTAAACGCTCAGATTTTTCATCTCAATCGTTCACCAAGCCGTTGATCTCGGTTTGGATTTACCCGGTTTTCGAATATCGTACTTTGTTTCTCGACCACAACTACCTGCCTTGCCCAGTGTTGACTGTTCGTCCGATCGCCTGACCTTCTGTCTTCCGTGTTCGCCTTCAGCCTGATCCTCGCCTTCTTATTTCGGCATCGCCCGCGCTTGCGTCCAACAAGGTACCGTACCAATGGAGAGGAAGTGGCCAGGTGGAGCAGAGAGAATTATCCACTGTGTAGTTATAATACTAACTAATTTAGCAGACAAATAACTATACAGTACATTTAGGGAGCCCTCCATGTTAATTTAAATGTTGAAAGTACAAATACAGCTAGGGCAAACAGCAACTAAAAACATTTGTCCAGGCTATGAGTCATAAAAGGCAACATCATGTTCAATATTAGGATTTTTCTAAATAGATATTGTCAGGATGCAGTTATTATTGTACTAACAGATATTTAGGCAATTTAGAAAATTATGTCTGCCCATATGTGCACTTGAAAAAACCACAAACTTTTTTCTCCTATTTTTCACATTAAGATGGAGAGAGTCACCCTGACTCTAGCTCTGTGCAGTACTCACACTTCAGGGTCAACCTGAGATGACAGGTAGAGGTAAAACAGGATACATGAAATATGCTTTAATATATTTATATAAAATATAGTATTATAATATTTTCATTGTTGTTACGCCACGACCAGCAGAGGGCACTGCGGAATGGCTTCTGACTGGTCACGTGACTATTTTGTTGTCGTTCGCTTCCCACTTGGACATTGAAGTAAGTTTGATCATGTCTCTGATTTGCCCAGGTGTCCGTGTTTTGGTTTGATTAGGTTTGCTATTTAAACCCCCCGTGTGACTGCGCACTTCGCGCAGTAGTATAGTTGGTATGGTTTGTACCAAACGTCTGATACGGTTCCCGTTTATCTTTGATTACGATAGTGAATGCGTTAGCATGTTAAGCGGTCTGGTTTCACGCCCTGCTCTAGTTTCAAGCCACGATACCAGTTTCTTGTTTTCCTGGCGAAGACCGCGTTTCCTGTGTTTGTTTGTCTACTGTTAATAAAGACTTTGACCTGCATCCGCCTCCAGTCCCGATGCGTAACAGAATACTGCGCCCAAAATGCGGAAGCAGCAGGTAGCCACGAGCGCCGCCGAAGAGGCCAGGACTTGGGCGCTTTATCGTTCGTCCCTGGAGATGAGCAAACAGCTCGAAGAGGAAACTGCTCAGTGCAAAGCTGAGCTGCGCGCCATTTACCCCGTCCCCGCCGCCGAAGAGCGAGGCCGTGCAACGCAGCCAGCAAAATGATCTGAGCATCTGGGGCTTCCCACGGCAGGGGAACTGTTCAGCGCCACGCAGCTGTTGATGACCGCATTTCCTGTGTTGACTGCTAATAAAGACTTTGACCTGCATCCGCCTCCAGTCTACGTTTCGTAACAATTGTTCTAGATATTGTCATGTTGTAGTTGTTATTGTACTAACAGTAAGTATTTTTAAGTTAAAAAAAAACAAACATTTGTGTGCTCACAAATTTACAATGAGGTTGAAGTTGTCGTTTTCCAACAACATGGAGGTTCTGTTTATAACAGTAGACCTGGTAAAGAAGTGACGGGTACATGAAAAATGGCCAAAAAAAAAAAAGGTCTCTTGTTTACCTCTTGGACTTTTCTGAAATAATACAATTTATTGTTAAAAAAAAGACTGTTCACATACCCTGTAGCCATAATCCTGGTTGGTTGGTTAGTTGTAGATGAGACAAATGTCTCAGAAGTTTCCTGCACAGCTGAATGACCTGTTAATGAAATTTAGAAGTTTTATTAAATTAAGATGTGGAGAATCTGCACATTCATTAGTCTTGGAAATGAAATTGACCTAATTGGGATGAAACCTTGTTTTGTTTTTCTGTTTTCAGCTGAAGACTACAATACCCAGAATCCAATGTGCCTCTATGTAATTCAGACATAGGGAATGCCTACAGTGATGGACCAATAAAGGCCTCTAAGTCAGACATGTGACTGATGTAAAAGTGGAAACTCTACCAGAACTGTGGCTTCCCATGATGCACAATAGGAGGGTAGTGGCAATTAGAATATAAACAAAACATTGAGCTTCTTTCTACATTTTAACATTCTTTCTACATTTATATCAAACATATAGATTCATATTTATCATTTACATGTGACATTTTCATGTATCAATTTAACATGAGTCACTCTCTATATGTATGACCTCAAATGTAAAAATAATAAATTGAGAGAAAAGTACTCAATTTTTTACATAGTTCCTCACAGTCACATGACAAAAGAACATGTCCTATAGTTTGTTTATCATTATATTATTGGATAAAGCTACAGTGGTGCGAAACAGCATTAACCGATCAGAATCATCAATGGTTTCCTGTTTTTGTCTGAAAGCCAGCAGCCTATACTCAGAGTATAGAGATATTGAGTTGATAGCCAATGAAGTACTGGAGGTTTACTGCAGGAGGAGAAAGCGAAGTCGTTTTAAAGGACAAAATGCCATTTCATCCTTATTACTACTACTACTACTATCTTATTTTAATAATCTTTAGTGAAACCCTTAAAAGGCATTTTATACCAGTGTTATTAATACTGTATTCAATGGATATTGTCTCAAAGCAGCTTTACGGAAACATATAAACACAGGATACAGATTTTAAGAGTTTAAATTTATCTCTATTGAGTGAGCTGTTGGTGAGGAGAAACTCCCTGAGATGTTAAGAGGAAGAAACCATGAGAGGAACCAGACTCAGAAGGGAACCCGTCCTCATCTGGGTGACAGTAGATAGTGTGAAAGTAAAAGAAAGCTCATTATGGTTTTATATAAAGTCTGTTTGTTGAACTATTTGTTGAACAGGCAGGATTGGTTTATAGTAGATTACTGTATGCCTTAGATGATTAAAATAACACACTTTTGCCAACACCTCCTACACTGCTGTCTGACATCAACCAAGGATGCAGTATAATAGTGAAAATAATACTGAAATGAATATAAAATCCAGATCTCATGGTGACTTTATTTAGTATATTTCCTTATCAACCCCTTAAAAGTAATTACTGGCTACACCACAGGTTCTCAAGTCAAACAACATGAATGCAACAAAAAGAACAACAATAATAATATTAATAATATATTGTAATTCCAGACACACTGATCACAAATCAATGTATATAAAATATTTTCTGTTTTTTATGCACCTTATCCACTTTTACTTAAATACCTTTTAAAACCAAATAAACTTTTTTACTGAAACAGTACTATAACTTGTTTATTTATATTTTTTCAATCTATTTTATTTACTCTACTAGTAGATGTGTATAACAGTAAATATTAGTGTAAATGTGAATGAGTTTGAGTTTAACGTACCTGTGTTGTAGAAATCAGTCAAATGAAGAAAGACGTGTGATACTATAATATCTGTGTTATGACAATGTTAACAGGAAGAGTTTCTTTATCACCAGATAGTCATAAGGGAGGATTAAAACTAGCCGATGTAAATGACTAAGCTGTATCTAGTCATAACATCATATGAAAGGTTATGTCTAGGACTTTAAATTCTCTGCATCCTTCATCACAGCGCTCCAAATAGCTTGAGATTCAGTTTTGTCAGCAGCGTTTGGGAATGAATCTCACCCCTCCCAGCTCGCTTTGTGTTTGAAACAAACCACACCTTTTATGCATATAATCTAAACATCACGTGGTTTCCAGGAACACGTCTCCTTTCCCGTAAAGTAGTGAAGGATATTGCGACTCGTTTCAGTGAGTCAGAGCTTTCAACTCGGCTCCCAAAAAAAGAGCCGACTCTTTCCATTCACAATGGGCTCACTGACAGTTTTTATTTTCAAACCTATGCCAAGTTGTTCTTTCCCTTTCAATCACATTTAACATTTTACTTTCCCTTCTGAATAATAAAATAACATTATACTTTGTGTTGTACTTGTTATAAATTCTATTTACTCTATGTAGATAGCAAGGTGCTACACATTAGCACTAAAAATGCAGTGAGGATTAATATTATTGAGCTGCTGTGTGCATTTTCAATTCAATTCAATTCAATTTTATTTGTATAGCGCTTTTTACAATAGACATTGTCTCAAAGCAGCTTTACAGAAATATCAACACGGTATACAGATATTAAAGGTGTGAATTTATCCCAACTGAGCAAGCCACTGAGTGGCGACGGTGGCAAGGAAAAACTCCCTAAGATGTTTTAAGAGGAAGAAACCTTGAGAGGAACCCGACTCAGAAGGGAACCCATCCTCATCTGGGTAACAACAGATATTGTGAAAAAGTTCATTATGGATTTATATGAAGTCTGTATGGTGTTAAGAGCAGCCGTAGTCCCAGCAGTCTGGAATTAAAGAAGATTTGAGCTCCATCCAGAGGCTGAAAGGATCAGGATCTCTAGTATCTCCATAAATTCGTGTGGGGCTCGGCGAAAGGAGAGAGGGGGAAAGTAGAACAGAATCTAGTCAGGGTAGGCTTGAGTAAACAAATACGTTTTAAGCTTAGACTTAAACACTGAGACTGTGTCTGAGTCCCGAACACTAATAGGAAGACTGTTCCATAACTGTGGGGCCCTATAAGAGAAAGCTCTTCCCCCTGCTGTAGCCTTCACTATTCGAGGTACCGTCAGATAGCCTGCATCTTTTGATCTAAGTAGGCGTGGCGGATCATATAAAACCAAAAGGTCGCTTAGATATTGTGGCGCGAGACCGTTTAGTGCTTTATAGGTTAATAAGAGTATTTTATAATTAATGCGAGATTTTACTGGGAGCCAATGCAGTGTGGATAATATCGGTGTGATATGGTCGTATCTTCTAGTTCTAGTTAGGACTCTAGCAGCTGCATTCTGGACTAATTGGAGCTTATTTATATTCCTACTGGAACATCCAGACAGTATGGCATTACAGTAATCTAATCTAGAGGTGACGAATGCATGAACTAGTATTTCCGCATCATGTAGTGACAATATGTTTCTTATTTTAGAAATATTTCTGAGATGAAAGAAGGCTATCCTAGTAATATTATCTACATGAGCATCAAATGATAGGCTGGAGTCAATAATCACTCCATCCAGAGTAACCATGTGATCAGAAAGGATACTTCTAGCTACACGTGGGCCTAATAAAAGTATTTCTGTTTTATCAGAATTAAGCAGAAGGAAGTTAATTAACATCCAATGTCTAATGTCCTTTACACAATCCTCAACTTTACTAAGCTTATGTCTGTCCTCTGGCTTCGCTGAAACATACAACTGTGTATCATCAGCATAACAGTGGAAGCTAATTCCATGTTTACGAATAATTTGACCTAGGGGTAGCATATATAAAGTAAAGAGCAGTAGGCCTAAAACAGAACCCTGTGGAACTCCAAAAGTAACCTCAGTACGCATGGAGAATTCACCATTTACATCTACGAACTGATAACGATCGGTCAGATAAGACCTGAGCCAGGAGAGGACTGTTCCCTTAATACCAACAACATTTTCTAATCTATCAAGGAGAATAGTGTGATCTATAGTATCAAAAGCTGCAGTAAGGTCGAGTAACACAAGCAGCGAGACACAACCCTGATCGTAAGTCAGTAGAAGGTCATTTACTACTTTAACTAACGCTGTCTCTGTGCTATGATGAGGTCTAAATCCTGACTGATACATTTCATTAATGTTATTCCTATCTAAGTACGAGCATAACTGCTTTGCTACAACCTTTTCTAAAATCTTAGAGATGAAGGGGAGATTTGATATTGGTCTATAGCTGGACAATTGAGACGGGTCAAGATCAGGTTTTTTAATCAAGGGTTTAATAACTGCTAATTTAAGTGATTTAGGTACATAGCCACTGCTTAGGGAAGAATTGATTATATTTAGAAGTGGCTCAATTACTACTGGACCAATCTGTTTAAACAAACATGTAGGTACGGGATCTAGTATGCAAGTTGATGAATTTGCTGAAGAGATTAATGTAGCTAGTTCGGTCTCTCTAAGCGGAGCAAAACACTCTAAACATTGATCTGATATTGCTACACTGTCATGTAATGGGTTTGTTACAGTACTGTCCAGTTTTAATTTAATGGCCTGTATTTCACGTCTAATATTTTCAACCTTATCATTGAAAAATTTCATGAAATCTTCACTGCTATGTAATGATTGAGTGTTTCTCTCTGTAGTGGTTTTATTCCTAGTTAATTTTGCTACTGTGTTGAAAAGGAATCTAGAATTGTTTTTGTTGTCTCCTATTAAGGTGGAGAAATAGATTTTTCTAGCATCGCCAAGAGATTTCCTATATTTCAGTAGGCTCTCCTTCCATGCTATTTGAAATATCACCAGTTTGGTTTGACGCCATTTACGTTCTAATTGCCGAGTTGTCTGTTTTAAGGTTCGCGTTTGATCGTTATACCAGGGTGCTAATTTTTTTTCTCTAATTATTTTCCTTTTGAGTGGAGCCACTCTATCTAGCGTGTAGCGGAGTGTTGACTCCAAGCTTTCAGTCGCCTGATCGAGTTCTGTGTGATCTGATGGTGATCCAAATCTAATTGATGTTTCTGCGAGGTTATTTATGAAGCTTGGTGCAGTAGCTGAAGTGTAGGTACGTTTTACACGGTAGCGAGACGAGGTGGAAATATTATGATCAATACGTATTATGAACGAGATAAGATAATGGTCTGAGACAACTTCAGACTGCGGAAAAATGATAATATTTTCTATACTTAGTCCGTATGTTAGTATGAGGTCAAGAGTGTGACCACCATTATGAGTAGGCCCGATTACATTCTGATTAATCCCTACTGAATCTAAGATGGACACAACCGCTATTCTTAGAGGGTCTTCCAGGTTATCAAAATGAATATTAAAGTCTCCGACGATTAATGCTTTATCTACAGACACAACCAGGTTTGAGACAAAGTCTGCAAATTCACTAAGAAATTCAGTATATGGCCCTGGGGGTCTGTAAATAGTAATTAGAGGAATTGACTTATTTTTTGTGGCTACATAACTTATACTGGTATAAAGAATTTCAAAAGAATTAAATTTATGCTTAGGTTTTTGTGTGACGACTAGATTTTGACTATGGATGAGTCCAACACCTCCTCCTCTACCAGCTGAACGAGGCTGATGTACATAACTGTATCCAGGAGGACTGGCTTCATTTAATGCTATGTACTCATTTGGTTTAATCCAAGTTTCCGTTAAACACATTAAATTACATTCCTGATCAGTAATGATGTCGTTAACAATAAGAGCCTTAGACGCAAGAGATCTAATGTTTAATAGTCCTAGCCTCAGATCAAAAGTGCTGGCTGTGCATTCAATATGATTTAATTTTATGTTAATTAGGTTACGAAGATCGACTTTCCGAGATTTTCTATATATTTGAATAGCTCGGGGAACAGACACAGTCTCTATAGTATGTATTACCTTTTCCGAATTTTTAGTTGAACATTGATTATACTGAATGTTATTATTGGAAGATGTACTTACGATAGGCAGTCACTTGGAGTGTAGCGCCTTGGAAATGTTGTCTGAAAGCAGTTCCGCTCCAAGGCTGCTGGGGTGCAGGCCATCAGGACGAAACAACCTAGGACGCTCCCAGAACAGATTCCAGTTATTGACAAACACCAGATTCTGCTCATTACACCAAGAGACTAACCAATCATTTAATGCTAGAAGTCTACTGAACTTTTCTGCTCCACGTCTGTATGTGGGAAGAGGTCCAGAGACGATGATCTTCGCGGTAGGTGATCTGCCTCGTACCGTCTCGATCAGGCTGGAGAAGTCCCTCTTCAGCACCTCCGTCTGCCGCAGCCTGGTGTCGTTCGTCCCCGCGTGCAGCACAACCGCTCCAATGCGCTCGTCTTTCAAGTCTTTTATTAAAGTAAAATTAGGAAAAGATTCCTGTCCATTTAACCTGATATTCTCCTTCCTACACTACACTACCCTTTCATTTAAACTGCCTTACAAAGAGTTATTCTGTGCCACACAACTCAGATACTGATTAGACTCTGGATCACGTTTTAATAAAAAAACTGGAATGTGTTTACTAGAGCAGAGGAAACAGTTTTATCTTTGTGACCTTGACCTTGGGTCAGAAGCCTAGACGAAATGTTATGGCAAAGGGCTCATTGACAGGTGGGCAGTTGAGAACTGAACTTTGAAGAGACAACACCTGTGTATGCACATGCATGAAGCTTCACTAAAGACTATTCCTCTTCTCCAAGTTTGTACCTTCCATCTTTATTGAGAAGAAAAAATACTTCACAATCCATCATTACAGTTGTACTACTAATATAGAATACTGATAAAGCTTCCTGAACACACTTTAAGCTCACCTGTACACTGTAATGATTTATAATCTCACTTTCCATTAGAGCATTCCAGATTTCTGTAAACCGACTTTGTGGCAATCTCTTTGGTTGAAATTGCTATATAAATAGAATTGAATTGAACCAGTGATGTAAAGAACGCATGTTTCTATATTTCAAACTTAATACTTATTTAAAGCAAATAGTCGTGTATTGTTACACCAGATAGGGTGGTTAAATCTTCCACCAGCCCAATTTGTATCCTTACTCAATTACTAGCCATGGGAATTAACACCTCTTCCCTGCATTTTCTTGTTTTTATATTTCGGAAAGTGGAATATTTCTCTATTAACATAATAGTTCTTTATATTTGCTGGGTTGAAAGTGATTACAGCACCCCCAGAGATTTTGTACTTCTGTTATAGAGATCTTTTGCCAGCTCATGGCCAAAACCCCACACTTTACACAATTCTGTTTCTTAGGAAACTGATGGTAGAGTACAAGGCTACTGGTGTATTTTCTTGTCTGTTGTTGCATATAGGACCACTTCTTTCATTTAATGATAGCTTATTAATGAAGAGCACTGCTGATAGACATGTATATTTTTGATGGGAAATAACTCCAATAATTTGGAACCTACATGTATAGTACCAAACTATGATATTAGTTAACTACTTAGCCCCTAAAATCTATATGTGAAATTGTATCCAAAGCTGTTATGCGAGCGTTATGTGTTGGACTATAGTGTAGTTTAAGCCCAAACCTAAAATACAACAATCAGACACACTGATCACAACTGACTTAATACCAAATATTTTCTGTTTTTTATGCACCTTATCCACTTTTACTTAAATACCTTTTATAACCAAATAAACTTTTTTTACTTAAACAGTTCAATAACTTACTGATTTATAAGTTTTATTTACTCTACTAGTAGATGTGCATAACAGTAAATATTAATGTAAATGTGAATGAGTTTCAGTTTAAGGTACCTGTGTTGTAGAAATCAGTCAAATGAAGAAAGACGTGAGATACTATAATATCTGTGTTATGATTAGGGATGTCACGAGAACTGATACTTCGGTACCAAGTTGGTACCAACATTCTTAAAACGTGACAGTACTTGTTTTTCTGCAAAAGTGTAGGTACTGTTGGTAATGAAGGTACCAAGGTTGCAATTCTTCCGGAACTGAAGGGGGCAGCAAATACGTGCATGTGTTTTAGTCGGTCCACAAGTGGTAGAGAAGAAGAAGAATGCCTACAAGCACATGGGAAAACTACAGAAGATGGTGACAAGTTTAGCTTTTTTCTTCACCCAGTCATTCAAGCACCTGCGAAAAAAAGAGGGAGCTAATATCAAAAATCTGAAAGGTGTTCATCATACCTGACACCTAGATGAACGCTTTACAGTTGGATATATAACTGTACATCATTCCCTTCAAATGCTATTGAGCTTTAAATTATGATATACTTTGTGTATGGGCCCATTCCGTAGTGAAATTCATATCTAATTTACACATGCTTTAATAGCTTAATTTAATAAAGATCAAAAATCTAAAAGGTGTGTCTCATACCTGACTCCTAGACCTGACTTTACAGTTGGTTGTGTGACTGTACATCATTCCCTTCAAATGCTATTGAGCTTTAAATTGTGTTATATTTTGTGTATGAGCCCATGCAGTAATAAAATACACGGCAATTTTTATATATGATTTAATAATTTATTTTAATAAATATCAGAAATCTAAAAGGTGTTCATCATACTTGACACCTAGATGAACACTTTACAGTTGGTTACATGACTGTAAGTCATTCCCTTCAAATGCTATTGAAGTTAGAAACGTGTATTACAATGTGGTATGTAACTTTAGAGACGGTCCCTTAATTTCCGTGAATTTCGAACCTCCATCCAACTCAGCTCCCAAAAAAGAGCCGACTCTTTCCATTCCCAAAGGACTCTAATAAAACTTAATTAACTGATAACACTTATTGAACATACGGCCGTGTACACCTGTACACTGTAATCATTTATAATCCCACTTTCCTTTAGATGATGAGAGAGAAAGGAGTGGTTTGTATGTTCCATATCACTAATTGGTTTTGACAGGTTTAGGTCAAAGGTCATCAGCAATCATAATTATCTTAGCAGGTCAAAGGTCATGATCATCAATCATAATTATGTTGAGAGTTGTATACCAAAGATAATATTACATGTGGTCTTTCACATAGATTAATCTTTTTATCAGTTTTTAGAAGAAGAAGCAGACCACACCCACCCTCTGGATTTTAAATACTCTGTATGTAGAACAACATGTATGAGCTTTCAACATGGCTTGCCCTAATGTTCACTCTTTTTTGGGAAGATTAAAAAAAAATTAGAGCATGAAAAGATTCAATATTGGGTAATGTCAAACGGTTGTACAGACAGATTTCTTTTCACATCCACTGGAGACGTGATACCGAGGGTGACTGGAAAAGGTTCAGAAAAATTTTCAAACATTAATGAAAAACATGACATATACACTTCGCTAAAGGCACGGGCCAAAAAGCATCAGTGTGTGAAAGGTTCAACAGAACACTAAAGACCAGGATGTGGAGATATTTTACTGCTTTTAATACGAGAAAATACACCAACACGGTCCAGGATTTGCTTCAAGCGTACAATCACAATTACCATTCCAACATCAAAATGAAACCCGCCGAGGTCAACGAAGCCAATTCCTTCAGAGTATTTAAAAGCCTCTACGGACTGTTCTCACCTAAATTAAAGAAACTAAATTTCAAGTTTAAAGTGATATTGATGATATTGGTCATATTTTTAGAATTATGGCGTTTAAAAAGACAGTTTTAAGTCATATTTAATGATACTGTTATACTGTTCGGGAATACAGTGTGGTTTTTGGCCATGGATCATCAACTTGCAAAAGCTCTCTATATCAGAGCTCCCTGTGACAACATGACGAAGAAACCTTGATAGGAACCAGACTTGGAACCCATCATCTAAAGGAAAGTGGGATTATAAATGATTACAGTGTACAGGTGTACACAGACATATGCTCAGTAAGCTTTATCAGTTCATTAAGTTTTATTACACTCCTTTGGGAATGGAAAGAGTCGGCTCTCTTTTGGGAGTCGAGTTGAAAGCTCAGACTCACTGAAAAGAGTCGCAATTCCCTTCACTACTATATGGGAAAGGAGACGTGTTCCTGGAAACCATGTGATGTTTTAGAATATAAACATAAAAGGTGTGGTTTGTTTCAAACACAAAGGAAGCTAGGAGGGGTGAGATTCAATCACAAAGTAAAGTCAGTTGTGTCTGGAATTACAATAAATTATTATTATTATTATTATTATTATTATTATTATTATTATTATTATTATTATTATTGTTGTTGTTGTTGTTGTTGTTGTTGTTGTTGTTGCCTTTATGTAGTTTGACCTGAGCCCCTGTGGTGTAACCAGTAATTACTTTTAGAGGGTTGATAAATGTTTCGTAATTTGCGTAATGGAGGTTAGGACGGATTCAAGTGCAGTTAAAGACTTTTATTTGAGAGGTAGACAGGCAAATCCAAAATGGTAATCAAAAGTGTGGTCCAATAGCAGGCAAAAGGTTAGGCGATGGGCAAACGGGCATAACCTGGGCAAGGCTTCGAAATGAAGTCAATGTGAGATGTGGATTTTAAATTCATTAAGTATTATTTTCACTATTATACTGCACCCTTGCTTGATGTCAGACAACAGTATAGGAGCTGATGGCAAAATTGTGTTATTTTAATCATCTAAGGCATACAATAAACTAGTAATCAACCAATCCTGCCATACAGTATTAATAACACTGGGATGAAATGCCTTTAAGACTTTCACTAAAGATTATTAATGTAGGAGAGTAGTAATAAGGGGGAAATGTCATTTTGTCCTTTAAATAGATTTTATAACATGTAGAATGCAAAGTATCATGTTATTTTATTAATCAGAAGGGAGAGTAAAATGTTAAATGTGATTGATAGGCTAAGATCAACTTTGCCTAGTGTTGAAAATAAAAACTGTCAGTGAGCCCTTTGGGAATGGAAAAAGTCGGCTCTTTTTTTGGGAGCCGAGTTGAAAGCTCCGACTCACTGAAACGAGTTGCAAATCTCTTCACTACAATATGGGAAAGGAGACGTGTTCCTGGAAACCATGTGATGTCTTAGAATATATGCATAAAAGGTGTGGTCTGTTTCAAGCACAAAGCGAGCTGGGAGGGATGAGATTCATTCCCAAACGCTGCTGACAAAACTGAATCTCAAGCTATTTGGAGCGCTGTGATGAAGGATGCAGAGAATTTAAATTCCTAGACATAACCTTTCATATGATGTTATGACTAGATACAGCTTAGTCATTTTCATTGGCTGGTTTTAATCCTCCCTTATGACTCTCATCAGGTGATAAAGAAACTCTTCTTGTTAACATTGTCATAACACAGATATTATATTATCACACGTCTTTCTTCATTTGACTGATTTCTACAACACAGGTACGTTAAACTGAAACTCATCCACATTTATACTGATAATTGAGTCAGTACGTTTACATGAACAACAATAATCCGATATGAACCCGATTAAGACGATACTCTGAATAAGAAACTAGCATGTAAACAGAGATTATCGATGACCTTAATCTGACTAAAGTCATACTCGAAGTAAACACACATGGAATTAAGACGTGTGGAGTACTCCTGTTTTAGTCACATTATCAACGTGCATTACAGACGTGTACACACCTTAATCAAACTATTAACATCGTGTGGGAGTTTTCACCGCATTGTGTGACAGGATACGTACACACACGGCAGCGCTCGACCGTTTGACGGCAAACAAGAGAGCATGGCTGCATCCCAAACCACGTACTCACCTGCTATATAGTGTGTCTGAAATACACGTATTTTGGCTACTATATAGTAGGTGAGTCTACTATAGGTGAGTAGGTGAATCTCATACATGCAGAAGAGAGGTAAACAAAACACACTTTTCCCCCCATTTCTCATGTACCTGTCACTTCTTTACCAGGTCTACTGCTATGAACAGAACTGTCTCCACGTTGTTGGAGAACGACAACTTTTTTAACCTCACTGTAAATTTGTGAGAACAGAATCTAAATTTATTTTAGTTCAAATTAAAACATCACATTACAGCAATGTGTGTTTTTTTTATACTTACAAATACTTACTGCTAGTACAATATTATCTGTTAGTACAATAATAACTACAACAGGACAATATCTATCTAGAAAAATGAAAATATTATAATACTATATTTTATACAAATATATTAAAGCATATTTAAAGTATCTTATTTTACCTCTATCTGTCATCTCAGGTTGATCCTGAAGTGTGAGCACTGCACAGAGCTAGAGTCAGGGTGACTCTCTCCACCTTAATGTGAAAAATAGGAGAAAAGTTTGGGATTTTTTTTTCAACCTCACATGTGGGCAAACAATTTATATAATGCAATAATAACTGCATCACGACAAAATCTATTTAGAAAAATCCTAATATTGAACATGATGTTGCCTTTTATGACTCATAGCTTAGAAAAATATTTTTAGTTGCTGTTGTTTACCCTAGTGTTATGGCCCAGTCTAGGTTGGGCCGCACAGAGTAACCAGCTCGGGATTCAAGTTGATTGATCTTTAAATAGTGAATGAGGGAGCCAGGATTAAACTATCACTTTATGATGAAACATTCTAATATCAATAATTTTAGAGATTATCAACCATCGCGCCATCATATACTTTATCCTGTTAAAATTTAGATGGCCCGCCAGTGTGCTCTCGCCATGTTATGATCAAATCTATGCTATCTACACATCTTCTGTGTGTATGAAGCTACTCATATCTTTGGAAAGCTGAGATTCTTGTGATTCGATTGATATAAACTGTTTTGAGATACAATCACAACAGCAGCTACAATAAATATCTCTGTCAGACCTCCGACATACAAACAAACACTTACGAAATGGAGGCAACTCTCCTTATACGAAGTCTCATAGTAATCCACTGATCCATAACATCCTGACTAAAACAGTCTTGTTACACTGGCAAAGGTCCAAACAATCCAATTATATAAAAATATTTAGCCCAGCTCCCAAAAGAGATCAAAAATCATGCATGTACTCCAAATGGTTCAAGAACCGCTTTAATTTTACTTTGGAAATGCCTTGGCTAGGTGTTTTAAGCTAATTTTACACGAGCTTTATGTTATGAGAATTTACAGAAAAAACTCACTAACAACATGCTTACAGGTTTGATTATATTTACAGATATCCCCTGTATCACAGAACACAAGAACTAGAAAATTACAGTCAAAAGCAGCACAGTGTGGAGTTCTTTTCCTGCTGCGGGGGCTAGTAGCTAATTCTTTTAAGTGCTCAAGTGCAACGATTTTACATCATCGACTCAGAGTGCAGTGCACATGTCATGTAATGGCGTTCTCCGTAGGTTAAAATATGTGTCAAATATCAAGGATTTTTAAAGTAATGGACATATTTCCTGTGCTTCTAACAAAGTATTTTAGTAAGAGAGGGAAATTACTGCGTGTTAAGGTCTACAAGTCTTCATAGTCAGGATTCCTTTAAATGCGTAGATTTTTTTAAAATTTACCTCATGTCATTAGCATATTAATATTTTTGAACAAACATGGCGGACAATTGTTTTGCAGCACAAATAGTATGTATTTGATGATTTTATAACATGCTGAGTAAAAAACTAAGCTTTATAGATAGAAGTAGTCATTATTAAAACTATAGATTATTTCACATTTTATACAAATAACTGTGAAACTAAAAACAGCATATTTTAAATTGCGCGCACTGATTTGAATTTAGAAGCTTGTGAAAATAGGCGTATTTAATCTCATTAACGTGTCTGTTCCTCGCTGTTAATTTGTGTTTCTGCTTTCTATTCTGCGGTCTGATAGCAGACCTATATGTGAGTGAAAAAAAAACTTTCTGAATGCATGTATGTGTGGGGACCAGTACAGACAAATCTGTAAGAAATTAGGACTAAAGGCATCTTAAAATGGTAACTCCCCCTTTTAATCGACTTCTGAGATTGGCCTTGATTTTGGATTTGAAATGCAGGTTAATGTGATTCCTCCTCACGTACCCAGCAGAGTTGCTTAGGCATTATCATTTGCAACATAGCCATTTTACAAAGGTTAGTCCTTTACCTGGTCTATATGAGTCTTGTATCTGCACATTTATTTCATTCAATGCACTGAAAATACATGTATCATGATTTCATAATGAGAAAGATAAGAGGAATACATGTCAAGCAGTACAGGTTGTGTACACATGTGATTTATGTGGGATTAAGCAACCTTTTGTATAAAAAAACAAAATTTTGGTCATTTGAGAGCTCATGAAAGAGTAGCATTCACATATAAGAATTGTGGGTGTAGCACAAATGTTTATTCATCATTTAAAGCTCAGACAACCAGAGCCCATGATGTAGATGATAGTTTAACCTCATTGAAGATCTTTGATAAATGTTACAGATTGCACTGCAGATGATGACAGTTCTGCAACTGCAGAGACTGCTTATGAGGATCCTGAGAGCGATCTGAGAGTGAAAACACTGCATTGCTTCGAATGCTTCCATTTTTGTTGTATGTAATACCAGAGGGAGATTGTGCATGGGCAGTGTTAATGCAATTAAAATCCACTGTGTAGGATGCTGTCCACAACATTTACAAAAGAAATGATTCAGTATCTACAGAGTAAAATTAGGGACCACAAATTCTTCTTGAAGTCTTTCCAGTCTTTAAACTTCGGCCAAAGCATCATTACATCGAACATTACCCAGAGCTGATCAGATGTTTTGGTCCTCTTGTACACTTATGGACCATGTGTTTCGAAGGAAAACACGTTTCTTCAAACGAGTCATGCATGACACATAAAACTTTAAAAATGTGCTAAAGACACTGGCAAGCAGACACCAGCATATGATGGCTTACCATGTAAGTGCCCAGGAACTCTCATTTATTCAAAGAAAGAAATATATATCTCACATGGTCATCTCATCAGCCTCAGACAGGATCTTCACCTGAGAGGCCGTCTCTCTGACCTCAGACAGGAACATGGTTTGGGAGGCTGTCTCTCCGACCTCAGACAGGAACATGGCTTGGGAGGCCATCTCTTCGACCTCATACAGGAACATGACATACTCTCTGAGGTTCAGATGTGGAGCAGTTTCTTCTGCACCTCAGAGAGATGACATGATATCCCTGCCTGGCTTGAATGTGGAGCGATGGCTACTGCACAGCCAGTGGGAAGAATGAAGCTCAAGGCTGAGCCTGAGGGGAATTCGACTTTCCCCATGATGCTAGAGGGAGGAGCAAAGTTCTCCGCAAAGCCAGAGGGAGGAGCAAAGTTCTCTGCGAGGCCAGGAGGAGGAGCGGTGCTCTCCGTGAAGCATGAGGGGGGAGCGATGTCCTCTGTGGAGCAGAAGGTGGAGCTACATATGGCGTGAAGCAAAGAAAAGGAGGGATGTCTTCAGCAGAGCATGGAGGCAGAGTGACGTCCTCAGCCGAGGAAGGCAAAGCGATGTCCGAAGCGGAGCCTGGCGTTGTGACGTCCAAGGTGGAACAGGGAAGAAAAGCGGAGCGCTTGGCTGCAACGGGAGGCTTAGTAAAGTCTTCAGCTGAACATGGAGTCTGAGCGACATCCTCAGCTGAACAGTGATGCTAAGCGGCATCCTCAGACGAGACACTTTAACCTTGCATAGAACATGAAGAAATTAGCTGGGTTATGTTTACACACAAGCCCTCCGTGCTCACACATCCAGACAAGTTTTCTACTCTGGCTCTGCAGCAAAGCCATCAGATGGCGCTATTGAATTTGTGTACTGAAGTAGATTGAGATGTTTTCCTGGACATTGGATAATAATAATAATAATAATAATAATAATAAACTTTATTTTATAAAGCACCTTTAAAGCAGGTTCTCAAAGTGCTGTACATAAAATCACAGTTCAAAGAAAAATAAAACAAATAAAAGTTAATAAGAACAAAAACAACAACATTGATAATAAAAAATACATATAAAAGAATCTAAAAAGACATCAGCAGTCGAATGCAAGTTTAAAAAACTGTGTCTTGAGAAGAGTTTTAAAAATGCCAAAAGTCTGGGCTTCCCTGAGTTCAGGGGGAAGAGAGTTCCAAAGTGAAGGAGCAGAGACAGAAAAAGCCCTGTCACCCATAGATTTTAGGTGGGTTATTGGAACAGTAACAGATTACACTGTGAGGAGCGCAGTCTGCGATTTGGGGTGTAAGGGATTAATAAGCCAGATAAGTATTGCGGAGCCAATCCATGTAATGCCTTGTATGTCAATATCATGATCTTGAAATCGACACGGAACCTGACCGGGAGCCAGTGTAAGGACTTCAAAACAGGAGTAATATGGTCACATTTCCTGGTTCCCGTCAGGACCCGGGCGGCAGAGTTCTAAACATACTGCAATTTGTTTATTGCAGTTTTAGAAACTCCAGCTCCGGCATTACAGTAATCCAGCCGTGTCACAACAAACCAATTAATAAACTTTTCAGCGACAGATAAGTTAAGCATTAGGCATAGTCTGGCTATATTTCTGAGGTGAAAAAAGGATGCCTTCGCAGTGCCCTGAACAAAAAAAAATCAAAAGTGAGGCTGGTGTCAAAAATTACACCAAGGTTCCTCATCTTACTTTGGGTCTCTAAAACAGAACCATCAACAAACAGAGACAGTGGAGCCGCTTTGCGAATTTGATGGCGGGAACCAATAAGCATGACCTCAGTTTTTTTTCGCAGCAGATGCCCAAGTGGAGATAAATAAATATTGAAGAGTAGAGGGCCTAGAACTGAACCCTGAGGAACATCAGTGAGCACCGGGCAATTGTCAGACCTAAAGCCACACATTAACAATCTTAGAATTAAAAAACTGAAGAAAAGAATCACAGAGCTGCTGAGAAACAGGCAAAGTGGTAACAGCATTAACTTGAAGCAATCTGTTTATGGTTTGGAACAAGTGTCTGGGATTATTTGGATTATTTACAATAGCCTGAGAGAAGTAAGAGGATCTTTCAGTCTCCAGTAGTGCACGATAATCCCCCAGAAGATCCTTCCACGCTTGATAGTAGACGTTCAGTCCAGTAAGGTGCCATTTTCGCTCCATTTTCCGCCATACAGCCTTTCTAGAGCGCAGATTGTCATTATACCAGGGAGCAGAGCGGGTGAATGTAACCTTACATGACCCTCGAGGAGCAAAAGTGTCAAGATTAGCAGCAAGAGTGGAATTTAGCTGCAGAACTTTCTCCTCCAGTGATGAGGGATGAAGATCGCTTAGGATGGAAACCACAGAATTGCAGAAAGCTGTCTGATCGATAGACTTCCACTTCCGGAAGGTTACTGTTCGGATGGTCAGCTCAATTGAATGATACAGTTCGAGGTTAAAAAAGACAGCTGAATGATCAGACAGTCCAATGTCAATAGATGAAAACTCGGACACAAATGAACCTTTAGCAATCACAAGATCCAGCGTATGACCCTTGTTATGAGTCGGGTCACTTACAAACTGTGTGAAGTTAAAACAGTCAATTAGTGACAGAAATTCCTTACAGTCACTACAGTCCACATGAATGTTGAAGTCTCCTACAATTAGAATTCTGTCAAACTTCATGCTCAACATCGATAGGAAGTCTGCAAACTCAGACATAAAAGCTGAATGTGTTGTGCGCCCCTTATTGATGCGATTTACGTATACAACCATAAAAGGGGTCATCGTTTAATTAATATACACGTAGGTTGTCTCAATAGCACAAAGTTGAACTTTTCAAGATTAGTTGACCCACACCACACAGCACGGAGCTGCACAGGATAAGAACCCCATCTGGAAAATGATATCTGCACACAATCCTCTGCTAGAAACTTCTAGACGTGCTCTAATCTGAAGGCGCGGTGCAATCAATAATCCACTGAGGTTCCACTGTAGTACCGAGCACAATTCATTTCTTCACCCAGTCATTCAAGCACATGCGAGAAAAAGAGGGAGCTAATATCAAAAATCTGAAAGATGTTCATCATACCTGACACCTAGATGAACACTTTACAGTTGGTTATATGTCTGTAAGTCACTCCCCTTCAAATGCTATTGAGCTTTAAATTATGATATACTTTGTGTATGGGCCCATTCCGTAGTGAAATTCATATCTAATTTACATTTGATTTAATATCTTATTTTAATAAAGATCAAAAATCTAAAAGGTGTGTGTCATACCTGACTCCTAGACATGACTTTACAGTTGGTTGTGTGACTGTACATCATTCCCTTCAAATGCTATTGAGCTTTAAATTGTGTTATATTTTGTGTATGAGCCCATGCAGTAATAAAATACATGGCAATTTTTATATATGATTTAATAATTTATTTTAATAAATATCAAAAATCTAAAAGGTGTTCATCATACTTGACACCTAGATGAACACTTTTCAGTTGGTTATATAACTGTAAGTCATTCCCTTCAAATGCTATTAAAGTTAGAAACGTGTATAACAATGTGGTATGTAACTTTAGAGACGGTCTCTTAATTTCCGCGAATATCGAACCTCCATCCAACTTTATTCCAGTAATGACATGTGCATGAAGCTCCCACTTTCTGCTGATGTCTTCAGTAATTGATAACATTTACAAAATGAGTCTACAATAAATATTAGGTCTATTTAATGAAAGTAAAGGTCCATGTTTAATAAAAAAAAAAATAATGAAATTAATAAAATAAAAAAGGTTGAGGTTGTTCAATTTAGTTTAATACATGTTCTCATATTTATTTTCATACTGTGGGTTTTAGTGAAGTTTACTGAAAACAAACATCAACAACAACAAACACACCAATTCCTCCTCAGCATTCAGCAACTCCACGCGAGACGCCATGTTTGTAAGCGTTGCCATGGTTGTTCCGAAAAACTACTTCTTCTCTCAGTACTTCCTGATGGTTTATAGGACGGTTACTCAGAGTCGCCCCCTTTCGTTTAAAAGAATATTACAAGAATATTACAATTTAAAAGAATATAGTATAAACGCCTCGTCCGTTTGTGGAGGTGCGCGCGCAGTCAGTGGAGGCTCGCGCTGCGGAGACAGGCGGAAGTATAAACAAGGCATTAACTCCATGAGGATGAAGTTGATGGTCCAGAAGCATCTGGAGCCTTTCTTTGAATACATCTGTCCATATTCTTTTGCACTACACACGCATCATCACACGCTAATTATTAGGATAAAACACACGCATACGTAACAGATACTGATGTTGACGTGCTGCTGACAGTCAGCGAGGGGGGTCGAGGGGGAGGGAATTATTATTATTTCTAAATATAATGTTTATTGTTGTTGTTATTCGTGTGTGTCTGTCTTATTATTTCTGTGTCTGTGTTAATATTTCAGACATCAGATATTTATCATATATATGAAATGTTTTGTACACATTTTAGCATTTTAGAAATGTTTGAGGGATTTTTACACGCACCCCTGCTCTCATCAGACGGAACCCCGGCTGGGAAACACTGCCTTAGATGATTAAAATAACACACTTTTGCCATCACCTCCTATACAAGTTTAGCTGTTGAGAGGAAAGGTGGTAAGAGTCAAATATGGAAATACTTCACATTGGAGGCGGATGACAACAAACTATAATTGATGCTGTGAAGCCGGTGTGAGGAAACATCTGGAATTTGGCGAATCACCTGAAAGACGGTCCTATATTATGTTTGTTTGAGGCAGCTGCATTGTGGCCGTGAAACCAGCTAACGTTATGCTCCATGTAATGTTAGTGATAGGCAGTTATTTGTTAACGACGCTAACGCATTGCAGTGTTATAAACTACCTCCTAATGGACCCCCATGCATCTCCATTCAGCCCGGGTCCTGTCAGATACATGTAGCCTCATGTCACTAATAATTATTCACATGTTCATGCTTTTAATAAATCTTTCTGTTCTGACACCAGATCAGTGAATTTAACGCGCGCGCGCGTGTGTGTGTCTGTGTGTGTGTCTGTGTGTGCGCGCCTGTGTTTAGGAGTGCATCTTAGTACTTGTAGCCTCCAATCTTTTATTAGTCATTGTCAGACAGTGTTTGATAATTAAAATATCCCCACTCTCTCTCTATGCCAGTATTAGCCACTGTACATACATACATATACATATATATATACATATATATATATATATATATATATATATATATATATATATATATATAATGTGTGTGTGTATTTTTTTAAACCACACCGTGGTACCGACTTTGGTATGGAGCATCGTGTACTTTTGGTGGTGTCGGTACCAACTACTAGATGTTTGGTATCGTGATATTCCTTAGCTCAATGTTAACTCGAAGACAGCAGAATCTGTCACTATTTTCAGACCCACTTCCTCCGTGAACACCTAACTAACCCCTACAACACCAACCCCACATTATCCTTAAAATAAATAAATAAATAAATAAAAAAATACTCTGGCACTTACACCTCTACTCTGTGCACTTTGCTTTTCTAGAACTCAATTAAAAGATCTTGTACGGTAGCACTACTTGTATTGTTCTCCGCTTGATATATCACTTTGCTTGTATTTCCTCATTTGTAAGTCGCTTTGGATAAAAGCGTTCGCTAAAGGAATAAATATGAATGTAAATGTAAGAAGAGTTTCTTTGTCACCTGTCGAGAGTCATAAGGGAGGATTAAAACCAGCCAGTGAAAATGACTGAGTAAGATATCGACTCATAACATCATATGAAAGGTTATGTCTAGGACTTTAAATTCTCTGCATCCTTCAGCACAGCACTCCAAATAGCTTGAGACTCAGGTTTGTCAACAGTGTTTGGGAATGAATCTCATCAATCCCAGATTGTTTTGTGTATGAAACAAACCACACCTTTTATGCATATAATCTAAAACATCACATGGTTTCCAGGAACACGTCTCCTTTCCCGTATAGTAGTGAATGGAACTGCAACTCGTTTCAGTGAGTCGGAGCTTTCAACTCGGCTCCCAAAAAAGAGCCCAATTTTTTTTTTTTTATCAAAGAAAGAAGCACTTGTGGTTTTCTTTTGTTAGTCTACCCTGTAAACCATAATAGTTATCATTATTATTATTATTATTATTATTATTATTATTATTATTATTATTATTATTATTAATATTATTGATGATGATAATAATAATAATAATAATAATAATAATAATAATAATAATAATATTGGTAGCAGCAGTATTAGTATTACTTTTCACTTTTTATAATAATGAATTACTGACGTTTGAATGTTATTTGATATGTTTGTGTCAAAAAGAGGCGACTCAGGCACAATGCAGTTAAAACACTAGTTATTTAATGAGAAAGTCAGATAAACAGACAGTTACACAGAGAACATTAGCACTAGTGGAGTTAACAATAGAAGCTAATTAACTAAATCATATATCCATGCACAGTATAGCTTTATAAGCAGTATGGTATGTGTAAGGTAAAGTTACATTTTTTTAGAAAAATTCCATTGCTATACTTTAATTTTATTCATAATGGCTCACCAAAACAGTGTTAAATGATTACCAAAACAAAGTAAAAGATTAAATATTGAACATCAGCATTAATGAATAAACACAATGCAGTTTATTAACTGAACAAAACCTGCAGTCTTGATTCAGATATGATGAGAATTCCTTCTTCATTACATGTTATTTGTATGAGTAACAGCATCTTTAATTTTATTGAACCCTGCTCTTGCATACGCCATTACAGCATTAACTCTTTGCTGTGATTCAGGATGAATGTTCTTCAGCTCTCTTAGTTTCTGAGCATAGTTGAGTTTTCCAGTTTCTTCAGCTCGAGGGATCAAGAAGTCGAGACACTGAACAATGAAAGCAGAATCTGGCTTTAAAGCAATCTCAGACAGTTTCATGATGGTGATGTAGGCTTCTTCCACCAGCTCAGCTTTTTCCTTTTCATTCTTGGTCAGGTCTTCTTTCAGTCTCTTCTCTATGCCTGTCTTCTCCTCTTCCTGTTTCTTGCTGCTTTCAAACTCTTTATTAACATTTTCAACGGCGTTTGAGTCAAACGTGATATCTGATTCTGAATTACTGCTTTCATATTGTTTTTTGAAGTCATCAAACGTCACCGTAATCTCTTCACTGTGTGTAACATATTTCTTGTCCTCTTTGACATGTTTAGTGTAGTGACATTTACCTGTACATGAAGTGCAGTGGCCGTTTTTCATGACTTCACACGACTTGGTATTCCAGGCACACCAGCAGTTTTTCTCATGACAGTTCTCCTTACAGAGAGAGCAAGTGGTGGCCTTTCTGTCCCACCGTGAAGCATTTTCAATGGGAACTTTTTCTTTGTAACACTTGGTGACTGTAAAAGTAAAGTTTTCATTTCTCTTAATCTTTTCTCGGTTTTCCTCAAGGACTTTCTGAATCTGAGACAGTTCTTCACGTTTGCGCTCTACAAAGTCAATACGTTCTTGTAGATTAGAAATACAGGCTTCAAGTCGTTTGGACTCTTTTATAACACTTTCAGTCTGCTCTAAGCTTTTTCTGTTCTCTTCTTTCAGTGAGGAAAAGAAATCATTTAAACTGTTTTCCATTTGTTCCCAAGCTGTTTGGAGAATGCTGTTATATGTTGGGTTCCTTTCCTCAGTTTGACAATTGTTGAATAAGAAATGCTCAGGTTCATTTCCTTTATTCTTCCTGCAGAGAATCCCTGCTTTCTTGATGGCATTAAGAGCATTTGTCGGAGGCAATCCAGCTGAGTGAGTGATAAAAATGACAATGTTGTTCTCTATGTCTTTACCAAATAATGACAAAAGTGCATCAAAGATGTACTGCTGTCTGTCAGAGAGTCGATTCTCAGATGCCTTCACTACCAGACACACTGCATCGATTTCTTTCACTCCAGAATCATTGTGAAACAGTTTGTACAGATTCTCAGCAATCTGTTGATCATATTCTGTTCCCCTGGTGTCTCCATAACCTGGAGTGTCAATGATGGTAAGACAGATTGGGTTGTCTTGAGCAAAGATCTCATACACAGTGATTTCAGTTGTTTGACTTTTTGACTGATCTGACATGTGATTATCTCCTCCCTCTTCTGTAATCTCAAACCACACTTCATCTGTAAACTTCACCCCGAGTATATAATTTACCATGGCATTGATCACCGTAGTTTTGCCTGTTCCAGTTTCTCCTACCAGCAGTAGGATTTTGTTTTGCATTTTGACATCTCGCTGTCCAAATGTCCATTTTCTCACTGAGCCGTTTTCATCAAGATTACTTCTGGTTGTGAGGAGACGATATCGTGCAGGTGGACCTTCACTGATTAATTTACTCTTCTGGATTACATCACGTACAGTCTGTGATGAGTCTTCAAATCTGTTGAATTTAAAGGTCAGATATAGGGTCAGTTTGATATTGTGCTTATGAAGTTCATCAATTGTTATCAAATGTGTATAATAGGATGCAAATTATATTACTGAGAGCACAGTGATGGGATTTTGTGAAAATGCTGTAATTTTCAGCAGGCTGGCCAACAGGAGCACTGGGAGAATTCACACTGGCCTGATGACTGATTTGTCCCGTTTCCATGCTGTTGTTTTAACTTGTTTATTTATTTAATCATTATTATTTTATATTATTGCGTGTTTGATGTACTCAAGTGATCCTTTCCAAATTCGGCATTTGACAATAAATCAATAAGAAACCATGAATCTGTTAGTGTTGACTCCGGTTTTGAACAGAGTCCTGCACAGAGAGAGGATGGATGTCACGTTGGCGAACTCGCGACTACAGTTCCCAGAGTGCATCGCAAACTACAAACATGGCCGACGAGGACTACACTTCCCAGATACGCACACGCTCAAATTATCTGGAATTCTGATTACGGACACCTGCACTCAGTCACAGTTTAGAAAAGACCTAGCTAACATCTGAGCCATGTGAAGTAAACGCTCAGATTTTTCATCTCAATCGTTCACCAAGCCGTTGATCTCAGTTTGGATTTACCCGGTTTTCGAATATCGTACTTTGTTTCTCGACCACAACTACCTGCCTTGCCCAGTGTTGACTGTTCGTCCGATCGCCTGACCTTCTGTCTTCCGTGTTCACCTTCAGCCTGATCCTCGCCTTCTTATTTCGGCATCGCCCGCGCTTGCGTCCAACAAGGTACCGTACCAATGGAGAGGAAGTGGCCAGGTGGAGCAGAGAGAATTATCCACTGTGTAGTTATAACACTAACTAATTTAGCAGACAAATAACTATACAGTACATTTAGGGAGCCCTCCATGTTAATTTAAATGTTGAAATTACAAATACAGCTAGGGCAAACAGCAACTAAGAACATTTTTCCAGGCTATGAGTCATAAAATGCAACATCATGTTCAATATTATGATTTTTCTAAATAAATATTGTCACGATGCAGTTATTATTGTACTAACAGATATTTAACAGTAAGGTGGAGAGAGTCACCCTGACACTAGCTGTGTGCAGTGCTCACGCTTCAGGATCAACCTGAGATGACAGGTAGAGGTAAAATAAGATACTTTAAATATGCTTTAATATATTTGTATAAAATATAGTATTATAATATTTAATTTTTTCTAGATAGATATTGTCCTGTTGTAGTTATTATTGTAGTAACAGATAATATTGTACTAGCAGTAAGTATTTTTAAGTTAAAAAAAAAAAAAAAATTATTGTGTGCTCACAAATTTACAATGATGTTAAAAAAGTTGTCGTTTTCCAACAACATGGATACAACGTGGAGGTTTTCAACAACATGGAGGTTCTGTTTATAACAGTAGATCTGGTAAAGAAGTGACAGGTACATGAAAAATGGCAAAAAAGTGTCTTTTGTTTACCTCTTGGACTTTTCTGAAATAATACAATTTATTGTTAAAAAAAAAGACTGTTCACATACCCTGTAGCCATAATCCTGGTTGGTTAGTTAGTTGTAGATGAGACAAATGTCTCAGAAGTTTCCTGCACAGCTGAATGACCTGTTAATGAAATTTAGAAGTTTTATTAAATTAAGATGTGGAGAATCTGCACATTCATTAGTCTTGGAAATTAAATTGACCTAATTGGGATGAAACCTTGTTTTATTTTTCTGTTTTCAGCCAAAGACTACAATACCCAGAATCCAATGTGCCTCTATGTAATTCAGACATAGGGAATGCCTACAGTGATGGACCAATAAAGGCCTCTAAGTGAGACACGTGACTGATGTAAAAGTGGAAACTCTACCAGAACTGTGGCTTCCCATGATGCACACTAGGAGGCTAGTGGCAATTAGAATATAAACAAAACATTGAGCTTCTTTCTACATTTTAACATTCTTTCTACATTTATATCAAACATTTAGATTCATATTTATCATTTACATGTGACATTTTCATGTATCAATTTAACATGAGTCACTCTCTAAATGTATGACTTCAAATGTAAAAATAATAAATTGAGAGAAAAGTACTCAATTTTTTACATAGTTCCTCACAGTCACATGACAAAAGAATGTGTCCTATAGTTTGTTTATCATTAAATTATTGGATAAAGCTACAGTGGTGCGAAACAGCATTAACCGATCAGAATCATCAATGGTTTCCTGTTTTTGTCTGAAAGCCAGCAGCCTATACTCAGGGTATAGAGATATTGAGTTGATTGCCAATGAAGTACTGGAGGTTTACTGCAGGAGGAGAAAGCGAAGTCGTTTTTAAAGGACAAAATGCCATTTCCTCCTTATTACAACTACTACTACTATCTTATTTTAATAATCTTTAGTGAAACCCTTAAAAGGCATTTTATACCAGTGTTATTAATACTGTATTCAATGGATATTGTCTCAAAGCAGCTTTACGGAAACATATAAACACAGGATACAGATTTTAAGAGTTTAAATTTATCTCTATTGAGCGAGCCGTTGGTGAGGAGAAACTCCCTGAAGTGTTAAGAGGAAGAAACCTTGAGAGGAACCAGACTCAGAAGGGAACCCGTCCTCATCTGGGTGACAGTAGATAGTGTGAAAGTAAAAGAAAGCTCATTATGGTTTTATATAAAGTCTGTTTGTTGAACTATTTGTTGAACAGGCAGGATTGGTTGATAGTAGATTACTGTATGCCTTAGATGATTAAAATAACACACTTTTGCCATCACCTCCTACACTGCTGTCTGACATCAACCAAGGATGCAGTATAATAGTGAAAATAATACTGAAATGAATATAAAATCCAGATCTCATGGTGACTTTATTTAGTATATTTCCTTATCAATCACTAAAAGTAATAACTGGCTACACCACAGGTTCTCAAGTCAAACAACATGAATGCAACAAAAAGAACAACAATAATAATAATATTAATAATATATTGTAATTCCAGACACACTGATCACAAATCAATTTATATAAAATATTTTCTGTTTTTTATGCACCTTATCCACTGTTGCCTCGAATTTAGCCTATTACCCAAAAACATTTAAAATTCAACTTAGAAGCCAATACTCACATCTACCTCTGAGACCAGTTGGAGATAGAAAAAATACACCAGCCGTGAGTGAGAAGAAGCAAGGGTCCAGCTTTATTGTTTCATTCCACCACACGAGATCCACACCGATGAGAATTCTCAGAAGTGATCCCCCATACCCTGAGCTTAAGCTCCAGTATTTATACTGTATTTACACACTAGATAACCCATAGGTTTCCAGAAAAGGCCTATTTCACTTACCCATAGAATTGAAACCAGGGGTTTTACTTTACACATAAAATCAGAACCCAGGCATTTCCAACAACCCAGGAAACAAAAACCCAGTGTTTCTATTTACCTAGGTTTTCAAAAACCAGGGTTCTCTTTTACCTAGGTTTTCAAAAACCAGGGTTCTCCCTTACCTAGGTTTTCAGAAACCAAGATTCCCATTTCCCTAGGTAAAAAAAATGACGTAAGCAAGACGACTAAACAACCGGGAGGGACCTTGGTCTTATCGTTATCTCGAGGGGGGGGGGGGGGGGGGGGGGGGGGCAGCCACCCTTATAACTGGCTTTCTTCATGGTTCTCTAAAAATTAAGGCTTTCCCTGCGAGACGAGAATCTTCACCATCTGAATCATGAGTAAGTTATATTTTCCTTTTTTTCCTGTACTTCTCATTTGTAATTTATTTTCATATTTGCACTATATTTCTTAGTTTATATATATTTATACTACTTGAAAAGCGGTTTACTGTACTTCCAACTTCTTAATATCATTACAGTTCTACTGTCCTGCATATCCTACTATTCTGTTTTTTTATAGAGTTTCTCTATTACTATAAGATATTATTAAAGTTATTCATGTGTGTGTATGAGGAAGAGAGAGTGTGTGTGTATGTATGTTGTGTCTACTTGCCCGCCCTTGACTGTACGAGTGTGTGTGTGTGTGTGTGTGTGTGTGTGTGTGTGTGTGTTTTTAGCACTCCTTAGCTCGTACACTTCTTTTTGACTTTTTTGACTATTACTGATCTTAAATTGCTCGTAATTCCAATCTGTCAATGTCCGCCTAATCCCGCTTCTACGTGTCAAGGTGCCCGTTTTTCCTTCTTCTCCCTTATGTTTATTTTATGACATTTTTTATCCACAACACCACTTTTACTTAAATACCTTTTAAAACCAAATAAACTTTTTTACTGAAACAGTACTATAACTTGTTTATTTATATTTTTTATTTACTCTACTAGTAGATGTGTATAACAGTAAATATTAGTGTAAATGTGAATGAGTTTGAGTTTAATGTACCTGTGTTGTAGAAATCAGTCAAATGAAGAAAGACGTGTGATACTATAATATCTGTGTTATGACAATGTTAACCAGAAGAGTTTCTTTATCACCAGAGAGTCATAAGGGAGGGTCAAAACCAGCCGATGAAAATGACTAAGCTGTATCTAGTCATAACATCATATGAAAGGTAATGTCTAGGACTTTAAATTCTCTGCATCCTTCAACACAGCGCTCCAAATAGCTTGAGATTCAGTTTTGTCAGCAGCGTTTGGGAATGAATCTCACCCCTCCCAGCTCGCTTTGTGTTTGAAACAAACCACACCTTTTATGCATATAATCTAAACATCACGTGGTTTCCAGGAACACGTCTCCTTTCCCGTAAAGTAGTGAAGGATATTGCGACTCGTTTCAGTGAGTCAGAGCTTTCAACTCGGCTCCCAAAAAAAGAGCCGACTCTTTCCATTCACAATGGGCTCACTGACAGTTTTTATTTTCAAACCTATGCCAAGTTGTTCTTTGCCTATCAATCGCATTTAACATTTTACTTTCCCTTCTGAATAATAAAATAACATTATACTTTGTATTGTACTTGTTATAAATTCTATTTACTCTATTTAGAGAGCAAGGTGCTACACATTAGCACTAAAAATGCAGTGAGGATTAATATTATTGAGCTGCTGTGTGCATTTCACTTTTATTAAAGTAAAATTAGGAAAAGATTCCTGTCCATTTAACCTGATATTCTCCTTCCTACACTACACTACCCTTTCATTTAAACTGCCTTACAAAGAGTTATTCTGTGCCACACAACTCAGATACTGATTAGACTCTGGATCACGTTTTAATAAAAAAACTGGAATGTGTTTACTAGAGCAGAGGAAACAGTTTTATCTTTGTGACCTTGACCTTGGGTCAGAAGCCTAGACGAAATGTTATGGCAAAGGGCTCATTGACAGGTGGGCAGTTGAGAACTGAACTTTGAAGAGACAACACCTGTGTATGCACATGCATGAAGCTTCACTAAAGACTATTCCTCTTCTCCAAGTTTGTACCTTCCATCTTTATTGAGAAGAAAAAATACTTCACAATCCATCATTACAGTTGTACTACTAATATAGAATACTGATAAAGCTTCCTGAACACACTTTAAGCTCACCTGTACACTGTAATGATTTATAATCTCACTTTCCATTAGAGCATTCCAGATTTCTGTAAACCGACTTTGTGGCAATCTCTTTGGTTGAAATTGCTATATAAATAGAATTGAATTGAACCAGTGATGTAAAGAACGCATGTTTCTATATTTCAAACTTAATACTTATTTAAAGCAAATAGTCGTGTATTGTTATTCCAGATAGGGTGGTTAAATCTTCCACCAGCCCAATTTGTATCCTTACTCAATTACTAGCCATGGGAATTAACAGCGCTTCCCTGCATTTTCTTGTTTTTATATTTTGGAAAGTGGAATATTTCTCTATTAACATAATAGTTCTATATATTTGCTGGGTGGAAAGTGATCACAGCACCCCCAGAGATTTTGTACTTCTGTTATAGAGATCTTTTGCCAGCTCATGGCCAAAAACCCACACTTTACACAATTCTATTTCTTAGGAAACTGATGGTGGAGTACAAGGCTACTGGTGTATTTTCTTGTCTGTTGTTGCATATAGGACCACTTCTTCCATTTAATCATAGCTTATTAATGAAGAGCACTGCTGATAGACATTTATATTTTTGATGGGAAATAACTCCAATAATTTGGGACCTACATGTATAGTACCAAACTATGATATTAGTTAACTACTTAGCCCCTAAAATCTATATGTGAAATTGTATCCAAAGCTGTTATGCGAGCGTGTTGGATTATAGTGTAGTTTAAGTCCAAACCTAAAATACAACAATCAGACATACTGATCACAACTGACTTAATACCAAATATTTTCTGTTTTTTATGCACCTTATCCACTTTTACTTAAATACCTTTTAAAACCAAATAAACTTTTTTTACTTAAACAATTTAATAACTTACTGATTTATAAGTTTTATTTACTCTACTAGTAGATGTGAATAACAATAAATATTAATGTAAATGTGAATGAGTTTCAGTTTAAGGTACCTGTGTTGTAGAAATCAGTCAAATGAAGAAAGACGTGAGATACTATAATATCTGTGTTATGATTAGGGATGTCACGAGAACTGATACTTCGGTACCAAGTTGGTACCAACATTCTTAAAACGTGACGGTACTTGTTTTTCTGCAAAAGTGTAGGTACTGTTGGTAATGAAGGTACCAAGGTTGCAATTCTTCCGGAACTGAAGGGGGCAGCAAATATGTGCATGTGTTTTAGGACATCTGTTTGTGATCTGTTTGTGAAATCTCACGAGAAAATGGATCATGCAACAAGACAACCACACTAAACACACGCATATTTCTACTTAAGAACGGTTGAAGAAGAACAAAGTTAATGTTTTGGAATGATCAAAGTCCTGACCTTAATCCAATAGAAATGTTGTGGAAGAACCTGAAGCAAGCAGTTCATGTGAGGAAACCCACCAACATCCCAGAGTTGAAGCTGTTCTGCACTGAGGAACGGGATAAAACTCCTCCAAGCCGATGTGCAGGACTGATCAACAGTTACCGTAAACGTTTAGATACAGTACAGTTATTGCTGCACAGTGGGGTCACACCAGATACTGAAAACAACGGTTCACATACTTTTATCACTCACAGATCTGTAATATTGTACCATTTTCCTCGATAATAAATTACCAAGTATAATATGTTTGTCTCATTTGTTTAATTCAGTTCTTGTTCTCTACATTTAAGAGTTGTGTGAAAATCTGATTTAGTTTTAAGTCATATTTATGCAGATATTATAAAAATTCGAAAGAGTTCATAAACTTTCACACACCACTGTACCTTATATTTACTACTCCATGACTGGATGTGCGTTACCTACTTCACCTGCAGCATCATTTCTAGTCTTCCATTTATTGTACATAAGTCATTGATGAATGTTCTGTTTAGTGGTATGTAATGACATTCATGAAAATTCGTGGCAGATAGTTTGAGTATCCTATTAAAGTTTGATATAATTTAAAGGGGACCTATTATGTAAAATTCTACATGGCTTTTGAACATAAATGTGTGTCGACAGTGTATATATATATATATATATATATATATATATATATATATATATATATATATATATATATATATATATATATATATATATATATTCCCCATAAATGATAAACATTGTCTCAAAATGAGCCGTTTTCATTTCTCTTGAATGTGACGTCACATTGGAACAGGCCCCGCCCACGACAGGTGACGGACTCTGCTCCATTAGCATAGCTCCTCCCCTGAGTGTGCTGCACACAGTCTGCCATGTTCTCTGATCTGGAGCAGCTACAGTGATGAGAAGAATGTCTCAGCTTCATAAGCATTGTAAGTGTACAGTTATTTCTTCTGCCGGAGTCTCTCCTTCATCAGAACCCGACTCAGTCATATGGGTTCTCCTGATTTGTTGTTGCCGTAGTATCCGAAGTACGAGCTGTAATGGCACAGCCCTTTTCTGGAAAGGGGACGGGGAGCAGCAGCTCATTTGCATTTAAAGAGACACACACAAAAAGTGTTTTTTTGCTTCCACCCAAAAAGGGGCATTTTCATCATGGTATAATAAATGACCCATGGGGTATTTTTGTATTTTGAGCTGAAACGTCACAGACACATTCTGGGGAAACCTGAGACTTATATTACATCTTGTAAAAAGGGTCATAATAGATCTCCTTTAAATACTACAGTGTAGTTGGTGTTAAAAACTGATTAAGAGCAATGATAGGTGTGCGTGGGAATGGGAAGTCTGATTTTTCCCGTGTTCCAGTTTAATATAGCCCAGTCTACCAATAACAAATAGAATAATAAGCAATGACTCAGGGTGAAAAACATGATTTCTGATTCATTTTTATAAAAATAGCATCATTTTGCAATTAACAAATAATCTGCATTTGACCGAGTCACACAAAATTTTTAACTCAAAGTCTAAAAAACAATGTAAAGCATAAGCAAGCCTTACCAATTTAAAAACTGTGCAAATGATTCTTCCCTCTAAAAACAGCAGCGTATTCAGACATTTTAAATCATGTTTTAGTCGTGATTTTGACTTTGACTGAATCCAGTCTGCTAGGCAGATGATGATCGATGATTGTCCCAATGTCCAAAACCTTGTGGGCATATTTCCTACATCCACATAATAACCACATTACCACAGGAGTTAAAGCTACCAGTGTAGCTTACCTAGTAGCTACCAATCAGCAGTGGCTATAGAGATCAGCATCGTTAGCATTGTCAGTTATAACTGTTCTTTTTAGGAAGCAATGGGACTCCTGGCCTGTTCGTGTTCAGCTCTGTGGAGCCTGTGATTAAGCCACGCAGGGAGAACTTAGCCGCGACCGGCGGGCCGTTACACTGCACAGGCTGAAGAAGCTGCTTGAGTACGGTGCTCCTCTTTTTCAAGCGGTTCCTCATTTTGGAGCAGCTCTTTGCAGCAGGCAGAGGATCACAGAGGCGGCTGCAGGAGGCGATACCGCAGAATGAAGGCTCGTCTGACTGGGAGGAGTCTTTGGAGCTTCCCTCTGACGAGGAGTCTCTGAAGGGGAAGGGAGGAGGGACGAGGCTACGAGGAGGCAGCTTTAAGTCCAGATTGTGAGGACGGTGGTCATTACACCGCAATCCTCCATTGGGGACTGAAAGGGTGGAGAGTAGCGTGGGAGTTATCGTCTCTGGCTTTCTGCCGGATTTCATTTTACAACGCTTTTTCTGGAAGGAGAGACAGAGCAGTCGTTCATTTGAAAAATTGTTGTATCCAATCAAAATGGTTCACAGAACTTTCAACAGGACATAAATAATTACCCTGATGTACGTATGAGGTTTGTTCTATTTGAGTACTAATTAATGATTAAAAATAAATTAAAAAAAGCCTGAATACCCTTTTACTCCCGGTTGAATTCCTCAGAGTTTCTACATTATATGCTTCACTTGGACCTGTAAAAAACGTGAAAGGTTACCGACAAGAACGTGTAATGAAGGAACGACCAATTTCAATAAATAAATAATCAAGTCCCCTGAGGCTGCATGATCAGGTCCAGGAAATAAATGACAACGTGGTCCATGTGCCCATGAGTGTCAGGGGGCAAAATTAGATTTTTCACAAACCAAGCATCCTAACCACTAAACCATTTCTGGCATTTGGCAAACGCCCTTCTCCAGAGCGACTTACAATGATCTCATTTTCTTTATACAACTGAGCAGTTGAGCGTTAAGGGCCTTGCTCAAGGGCCTAGCAGTGGCAGCTTGGCAGTGCTGGGATTCACTCTCATGACCTTTTGATCAGAAGTCCAACGTACTAACCGCTGAGCTACCACTTCCCCAAACCACCAGTTCGGTTGCTGCAAACTGCTACGTGTGGTTTTTTTACATTGTGCCAGTAATCAGTTTGACTGTAGCATAATCTTCACGGTACTTTAGACCATCATGGAAATTCAGACAACAAAGGTCTGGAGGAGCCAAATGGTCCCTTAAAAAAAATAAAAATCTCCTGGTATTGATTGTTCCAGGTAATTTCGGTGGAAAAGCGGCTTTGGACATGAAATCTGTCGCTCATGGGCACCCCTGTTTACTGTAGAATCACAGCAAAAACCCCCCCGGCATTCATAATGCAATCTTTGCTATCGCTTTGCTTGTATTTTCTCATTTGTAAGTCGCTGTGGATAAAAGCGTCTGCTAAATGAATACATATAAATGTAATGTAAAATCTTGCTTGAAAGTGTATCGCAGTTCTACCTTCAGTGGTTGCGATTTGCAGGGATGACTGTGCAAATGGATAAGATGCTCTCCGCTTTGGGTTCACGTCCTCATCAGGGGAATCTCTGAAAATCATCAGGATTGTCTGGATTAGACACAAATAAAACGCATCTAAAATGACATGAGTAAATCTGTGTGAGTACCGAGGCTCACCTGTCAGGGCAGCAGTAGCTGTAGGAGTTTGGTACGTATAGGTCAGGTTCTGTCGAGAGATTCTCAGCCGACATGCGACAGTAATTAACACAGATGACGATGCAGATGAGCAAACCGAGGACCACACACAGCAGCAGGTAGCTGTGCCTGTCAGAGACCTGCACAACACAGCAGCATTAGTTTACTGATCAACATAACATGTAGCCTATACTGTTCAAACACATGCACATATACAGTGGTTTTGGTCAGGGCAGTGGGTCGATACCTCTCTCTGTAGCTGGCTCACTTGCAGTGACAGGTTAAGGACGAGCTGAGTCACGTTCTCCAGCTGCCTCTGCAGCACCTGTATAGACTCGGTCTGTTTCTGATCCTACAGGCAGAAAAGAAAAGATCAGATTAATAACATGCTGTTCTGGCATCCCAGTAAAGTCTACTGAAACTTTAACACAACTCAGGACCAGAAATTGTCTGATGAAAAATAGGTTGCAGATTCAGGATGCAACCTTGAACCTTTTTAAGGACCGGTCCATGTTTTTCCTGGCTTAAGAGCCAAACCATTACATAAATAAGATGGCTCAGTTTTCTAAGAAATAGCAGGGAAATAGTGGCTGGACTTTTACTATCTTCCAGTATTATAAAGCACAAATAAAACAACTAATTATGTACAAGCTGAAAGGTTTTATTGGTTTTTGGCTGCAAGTAATTATGCAGGTGCTCGAAGGCAGTAATTAGTCGTTGTTGCAATTGATGAATTGTTGTTCCTTCCTAGGACCACGGATTCAGAGTGCAATATTCATTCCATATCAGTCTCAACAGTGATCTTAAAATACATCAGGGCTTGGTTTCAGTCCAGCGACATTTTGGTGTTGAAACAACTGACTAACAAGGAATATTGTGCGGTCATTGGAAAATAATCAACTTTGGATGGGAACTCCATGGTAAACTCCAGCTTTTTGTTGGGCCACATCATACCACCCCATCATTAATAATTTTCCTATGACAACAACATGCCCTCTAGTGTATATTCCGTATATCTCATTCCATAACCTACCACCACTCAATACATTACAGAGGAAAAGATCAGCGAGATGAAGTTATTAATTTTGCTGACCTGTTCTTCAGCCATCCTTGACGTGTTCTGGAGTTTAATGATGGTTTTGTTGAAAGCCTTCTGCATCTCCTCCATCTGCTTTCGATATCTATGAAAAAACAAAAGTATGAGCCAGAACAAACAAGCAAGTAGGATTCAAAGCAAAACTGAAGGAGCCATCCATATATCGAATTTCCTTGCTCAGCTCATGAGTATGTCATGGCGAGAGCTTGGGCTTTGGGAGAAAATATCTAATAATAAATGATGTTAATAAGGTTTGTCATTGAAATCACGGTAAGAATGGTCAGTAAGAGCAGTAATCACCTCTGACTGAGCTGTTCCAGGTAACGGCCACTGAGTGACATGTTCACCTCCAGGGCTTTGATCCGGTTGTTTAGCCTCATGAAGACTGACTCCTTCTGGCTGGAGCCAGGGATCGGTGCATCGGTGGAGCTGGGGATTTCGGCGTAGTAGTCAGAGGACGATGGTTGCACCGATTGGCCATTAGTAGAGGTTTCGGATTGAGTGTTGACACTGTGGCCTCCAAGGGAAGCTTCATCGAGCAGATCTTCACTTTTAGGTTCTGCTACAACTGATACCACCTCTAAGGGTTCTGTTAGAGGAGCAGCTGTTATTGATACAGAAGGAGTTACACTTTTGCTTATGGTTGGTTGGACAAAGGACTGATCTGTGGAAGTTGACAGAGGGGTAAATGTCGCCTGATCCATGGTGCTGGTCATCAAACTAGGAGTCAAGGTGTTCTTTTCAGTGGTAGATTTCTCTACTGCAGATACAGACAACTGGACTTGATCCATCTCATCACTTTTAGTGGTTAAAACTGGAGTGGATGTCAGATCCAAGTTACTGGAGAGAATGGAAGTGCGTTTGTCCTCCACTGGTTTATCTCTGCTCTTCTCATTAAGCTTCAAATCAGAACTCTCAACAGCCGAAGGGTCCAAAAAATCCACAATATGAGTGGCTGTAGAGGCAAGAGTGTCAGAGCATGTAAGTGTCACCAGAGCTCAAGTAAGACTTGGTGCAAGATCCACAGATCCAGCTTCAAGCACATGTTCACTCTCAGTAAGAGATGGAACAACCACAGAAGCTTCCACTGGAAAGGTTGTCTCCACAGTCTGGGTGTGGAGCACTTGCATCAGTGATGATGAGATCATGACTGAGACTGAGGTTTCCGTTTTGTGGAAAGTGCTCGGTTGAGAATGTGATTCTTGAGATTTCTTTTCTGTCTTCTTCTGAAGGGGAATGCAGCTCTGCAAGAGGTACTCTTTAAGCGACACAACACAAGAACTGGAGTCAGGAGTGTGCTCCCAACTCTCCTTCACTCCTGAGTACTGCTGCTCCTGTGGAGCCTTCACCCGCTCCTTCTCGGTGTCCTGTGGTATAGAGAGCTGGAGGACTTGTCTGGCTCATCCACCTCATCCTCAGGCAGCAAAGTAACGATCTGATCTTCTTTGTTTGTTGTGGTCCCGACGGACTCTGGAGCTGACGGTGTTGCAGTCTCTGAGAGTGGGGCAGTGGGTAAAGGAGCTGTCGGACCTGCATCTCTACCTTGTGTCATTGAGGGGGTCTCTGTGAGTTTTTTCAGTTCCTGCTGGTCCGATTCCAAACTCTCCATCCTGAATTACACAATAGAAGGAAAATAAAGGAACGTGTCACTCAACAACAAATGAAAGCTGGCAAAAACTGAAAGGAATGAGACCGTCTCTTGCATACTGCTAACACTACCCGGACTTTTGTTCTCATTACCAACGAATTCAATAAGCACTACAACTTTGGGTAGTACTACTGACTATAAAATCTGGTTAATTTGTGTCCAGTATTTCTACTGCTAACTGGAATTGTAAAATGTTTTAAACAAATCTTCTCAGGTACTCACGTAATCTTGGATGAGGTTGGAGAGGCTGTCTGAACTGGAGTTCCTGATGTCTCAGTCGCATTTAAATGCAGGGAAGAATAATTGCCTGTTGAACACAATGGAATAATTAAGCCGACTAACTACCAAATTCCTTCTAAAAGTGTTTGTTCATTGTCCAACCTGTACATTTATAGTGTTAAATATTATCTGCAAAGGGCTGGTGTGCTTGCAGGGTTTTTTCCCCCAACCAAGCTGGAGCCACACTTGATTCCACTAATGGAGCTTGGTCTTCAAAGTACTAACATGTACAGCTCTTACTTTACACTTTGGGTAGACTTATTCTCATCTTACATGAAGAAATGCTTGACAGTAGATATTATTTTGTTTGTTACCTAGCGTACCCTTCCAAAAAAATAGGAGAAATCTTAATTTCATTGTACTTGTGCTTATAATATTATTTGCAGCCACACGAGCCCTCTGCAGATAAAATCGGATACCCCCAGTGTACATCATTGTTCAAACATGTGTAGCTGCAGGATTGTGTGTGTGTGTAGAATTACCATCTTCTGGATTTCCACCCAACACATTAGCAGCAATGTTGTTCACCATGTTGAGAATAGCATCTGTAATATATATACATATATATATATATATATATATATATATATATATATATATATATATATATATATATATATATATATACACACATACACACACACACACACACACACACACACACACACACACATACAGTATCTCACAAAGTGAGTACACCCCTCACATTTTTGTAAATATTTGATTATATCTTTTCATGTGACATCACTGAAGAAATGACACTTTGCTACAATGTAAACAGCAGGCCTCGCCATGGTCGACCAAAGAAGTTGAGTGCACGTGCTCAGCGTAATATCCAGAAGTTGTGTTTGGGAAATAGACGTATGAATGCTGCCAGCATTGCTGCAGAGGTTGAAGGGGTCGGGGGTCAGCCTGTCAGTGCTCAGACCATACGCCGCACACTGCATCGAAATTGGTCTGCATGGCTGTCGTCCCAGAAGGAAGCCACTTCTAAAGATGATGCACAAGAAAGCCCGCAAACAGTTTGCTGAAGACGAGCAGACTAAGGACATGGATTACTGGAACCATGTCCTGTGGTCAGCATGATAACGACCCCAAACACACCTCCAAGACGACTACTGCCTTGTTAAAGAAGCTGAGGGTGAAGGTGATGGACTAAACCCTATTGAGCATCTGTGGGGCATCCTCAAATGGAAGGTGGAGGAGCACAAGGTCTCTAACATCCACCAGCTCCGTGATGTCGTCATGGAGGAGTGGAAGAAGACTCCAGTGGCAATCTGTGAAGCTCTGGTGAACTCCATGCCCAAGAGGGTTAAGGCAGTGCTGGAAAATAATGGTGGCCACACAAAATATTGACACTTTGGGCCAATTTGGACATTTTCACTTAGGGGTGTACTCACTTTTGTTGCCAGTGGTTTAGACATTAATGGCTGTGTGTTGAGTTATTTTGAGGGGACAGCAAATTTACACCGTTACACAAGCTGTACACTCGCTACTTTACATTGTAGCAAAGTGTCATTTCTTCAGGGTCGTCACATGAAAAGATATAATGAAATATTTACAAAAATGCGAGGGGTGTACTTGTGAGATACTGTACATACACACACACACACATACGACCTCGTACCCCGAAGGTCAGAGGCATGACAGAGTCTAGCGAGAACTTAAGCAAAAACATTCTCAGCATGTCACAAACATCTAACAAACCAAACTAAATGTTCTCATGTTCTGACCTGTCACTGACTGAGACTAGAAAGTCTTTGGGGGTCGAGGAGAAGAGCTCGAAATTGGCAATGTCCAGCTGCTTCACCTGAATGGGCTGACACAACTCAATGACAAACCTGGAGGTGCACACAGAGGAACAGAATGGGTGAACTTGAAGAAAAAGGTGGATAATGTTGTTGGGTGAGATTGAGTTAGAGAGGTGTGATATAGAGGTGAGGAGGAGAAAAAGAAAACGAGAGGAAATATCAGAGTGAGCGATAAGTTGAAGTATGCCAAGTGCTTGTCTTTAACCTGTATTATAAACTTTATTGCCATGTCTGCTGATTTTGTTTCTAGATCAGCGTCTTGGGGACTTCCACCCGTAATAAATGGATGAGCGTGCTCCTTATATTTATACACAGCGTCCTTCATAAGCAGCTCATACAGTGAACGTTGGACTTGGCTTACCATATCTTATTGCTGCAGGGGTTCAGCATGTAAACATCTACATTCTCCATCAGGATGGCAGAAGTGCTCTAATAAAAGGAACACACATGGCAATAAGTATCATTCTCGCCCCAGAATTTCCAAAATGCATTGCTGAGATAAGAGATTGCTGTGCGGAAACTTCATGCCTGTACTGTTTAGTAATGTCCGCCATGTATATCCATCAAATTTAACTGCTCACTTTACACCAATATGGAGCCGTTACTGGTTTAGCGAACCAGCAGATGTTCCTTTGGCTTCCACTTTAATCATCAACTGCGCAGTGTGATGAGGCTGATTTAATATGGCTGCCCATGGGTGATTATTTTCATACGCTCAAGTGTTTTATTCCTCTTATACCACATCAGCTGGCAACAGAGTGCGTAATGAATGATGACATTTTTATGCTGCTAAATGCCTGATTATGATCGGGATTCATTTTCTCTAAAAGCAACGTGGAAAGTAGCGCCAGCTGAAAGGGAAATCACGCGTTTATTTGAATAGATTCGCTAACAGGACGACTTCATTGACGAGTCACCGGTGTCAGCATTACGTAATGGTCAGAGGTGAAGCTGTTTTCCAGTACAAAAGAAAAACAGAGGCTGGTGAAGGGAGGGTACGACTGCTATAACGTACGTGATAACAGGAACGAACTTTGTTCCTTTGTTTCACAACATTAAACGTAACTTTAAATGGATAAAACGTACAAGGTGCATTCATTAGTCAATTCAAAATCGTAACTGTTGCCAGCTGCTGTGGTATAAGAGGAAAAAAACATTTTTATTTCTTGTTTTCTTCTTGATTCATGGTTGTGGCACAAATTTTGCTAATTTTTTTCTAATATTTTGGTGTTGGATCTAAACTAATTTGTGCTGAGAACCAGGTTTAAAAGCTTGAAATGGTTCAACATGTAGCTCATGCATCATGAGGGTGGAAATGGATCGAATACAGCGCAGGCACCGGAACCTTGAAGTTATTTTACTTGAAGTCATTGCCATTCAGTGCAAAACAACACTCATGCAAATACCCTAAGCTGGTTTGGGTACCTTTGCTTCAGGATTAGAAGCCAGGATCTTAGCGCCACATTCCACGGAGGCGTAGTTTGTGGTTTTCTGCACTTTCTTAACAACACTAGATCCCCCGTTACAGGAAGTGTGAGTGGTTTGACCTGGTGGAGTCGAGGTAAAAGACAAAACATCAGTGATTCTTTGATTCAACAGGATGGATTTCTAAGAAATTGATCAGATAATCTTATCAGTGACGCGCAGCAAATCCATGACAAGACGGTTACGCTCACTGCGTCTTACTTTTTTCATTCTCCACTTCCATCATTATCTTCTTCCATTCGTCAAAAGTAGGAATGTCTTCTGGGTCTTTGCTGGGAAGAGACGGATCCGCTTCTGTTGATACTGGAACATTCTGGTGAACAGTGCAACAGAGAAGGCTTGTTTATCTACACTGCACTGAAAACGACAGGACTGACATTATAAACCAAAATCAGTGTGTTAAACAGCAGTTACAGCTATTTAACAAGAAATGCACTTGGAAAAATATGAACATATTTTATTATTATCGTGCTTCTACCTCTAAAAAGAAGAATGGAGGTAGTTTGACACAAATGTTTACAAGAATGCAAGCTGGGATGATCTTGTAGTGTGGCTTTTACAGGCGTTTTAGGCAACTTTATGCATTTTTGGAATAAACCCCCGTATCTATAAAAAAATTTCACATGTTCCTCATAACCCTGACCTGTTCTTTCAGCATGCTGGAGGCATTGGTTCCCTGAGTCGCCCTGCTTAAACTCGCCTTCGTACTCTTTCCTGTTCCAGGTGTGCTGCTGTTCTCCAAAACCGAGGGAAGACTATTAAAACACATGGAGAGAAAAGAAAACAAGGTCCTGGTTAAACAAATATTTCCAACAAATTAAATGTACCTGTTAAAATCTCAACCACTTTCTTTACGCAAAATTGTGCTGCGCGGTAGACGAGAACATTCCGATGACGACACTTAGGTCGCCATTTTGCTTGAGCTGCTTATTCAAATGTCTTTCAATAGGCCTCGTTCATGAATGAATTCCTTTGTAATTCGTTTACGAGAGAATTTCCACAAGAACTGGGGCATTCATGAAAATCCGGTTAGTTTGAAAAACAAAACAAAAATTCATTCGCATCCTATCTTCCTGAGTTTGTGTAACTTATGCAAATAAAGACGCTCACTTCATGTGAACCTCGAATGATTGCCTTCAAATCCTATAACTGGTTATGACTGAGATATATATGCGTAATATATATTCATACCATATTAATGACTTGACAGAAAGCGATTTGATAACAAATCTATAAATTACAACACACGTGATTAGCCATTCAGTTAGTAACAGCACCCTGTAGAAGGAGGAAGAATTAGTGTGTGTCTGTGGTAACGGATGCGCTGCACTACTGGAAGATTTAGACTACGCTTTGGAGGCGTTCTTTCACTGTTTAATCATTGCTTGTTCATTTTCAGCTTTCTCTAAGCTTTGCCTTTTATGAGCGTCACTAACAGCAAATCAGTTGTGTCGTGAATGAGCTAGGAATTTCACAGCTGATTGGCGTCTATCAAAATATTAACGCAAGAACGAAGAAAAATCAGTGAAAATCAGGTAAATCTGGCTGGATATTTTTGCTTGTCTTGGCCTGTGAAAACATTTACACACAGCTTTTATTAAAAGATTGATTAATGAGACCCGGTTGTAGAGGATTAAATGGTGAGGATATATTGTGCAATAAAATTTACAAGCCCACTTGGTTTAATCACCAATAAACCCATTACAGACAGACGGTGCAACCCATTGCTCTTTCACAAGACCTGCATAAACCTACATAACCCAAAGTCTAATTGTGTTGGCTCAGAACACTGCACATGTTTGGGTTTTCGGCTTATGGAGAACTTAATAACTGGGTAATGAGTTGTGCTCGATGTACGGTATCGCACCTGAGGTCTGCATCATACGAAGGGTTTTCTCCTGCATCACAGGCAGCGCTAGAGGAGACAGGACTGACGGGAGGGGAAGAGCAGGAGTCATCACTAGCACTGAAGAGAAAGAAAACACAGCTGAACGTGAGGGAAAACTGTGATCTGTTTTGAATCACAAAAAACCAAAACAAACAAACAAATAAACAAAAATAATACAGCCCCACCCTTCAGTCTTCTCTCCATGGACACGCCTCCAAAACAAATGCATGCGGTGCTTAGGATAAAACAACTGAAAGCTGGTATAAGAGGCGGAGCATTCTGAATTGACTGACAATACTGTATACTGTAACTGACAAACGTGTAGAAGAGCCTCCTCCTGATTGTCTGAATGTTAGTGTTCCTCATTATATCTTCCTTCAGAACCTGGGGCACCCAGAAGACCAGTGTTTCTTGTCTCAGGAGATATTTTAATGAATCTGCTGAAATACGCTGAGTAAAGGTCACCACACACACCTCACGGCTCCAGGATCCCCGGTTTGGTTCCGAGCTCGGGTTACACCCCTGCACACCAAGGGGCGATTTAGTGTAGCCAATCCAGACAACAGTTTTTGGGAGAACTTGGAGGAAACCCACATTGAGGTGGGAGAACATGCAACACTCCACGCAGACCGTATGAGTGTGTGTGTGTGTGTGTGTGTGTACAGGGCAGTTATAGCTCAGTTGTTAAGACGTTGGACTACCAATCGAGAGTTCGAATCCCAGTACCACCAAACTGCCTTTGCTGGGCCCTTGAGCAAGGCCATTAAATGAGACAAATGTTCATAGCAGATAAGGGCGTCTATCAAATGCCATAATGCGTATGCATTCACTTGGACCCTGACCATTAAACACCGCTTACTGAAGATGAACGGACACCGAATATTACAATAAACGTTCTACATTCGAGAAATTTAGTCTACTGATTGTCAGCTCCTTCTCAAGTGAAAGAACAGATAACAAAAGCTTTGTCCTTCAAATGTAAAATCAGACAAGAAAGATGTTCTTGGTACTTCATGGTAAAGTTAAGCACTGCTGTTACAAGCCTCTGACCTGCATGCACATGGTCCAGGTGAGACAGTAGCAGTGGAGGACAGGTCCTCAGAGACATGAACAGTCTCAGATTGAGTTTCAGATGCAGAATGAAGAGATGAGACGTGCGTGTTCTGAGGACCAGCGTCATCCTCGGGGGTAATGGAAGACTCTGGATCATACTCGGCAACCGCCACCTCCGCTGGGGCCTTGTCCACCTGAAAATCCTGAAGATCAGATTTATACATGAAATACACATGAAACGTGTTGTTACAGGAAAACTAGATGTGGTTTACAGAAGAAAATATTGTGACTTTCTGTTTGGAGCGAAGAAATTTAAAAACGTATGTAAATGTAAAACCGAGTGTGGGAGTACCTTATCGATACGGTCTTGCAGTGTGGTTTCCTGAGTCTGTGGCTCGTCTGTCGTGTCGGTCTGTGTTTGATGCTCTACAGTGTCAGAGGCAGGAGGGTCTTGAAGCAGATCCTGTTTAACAACCACACCACAGCATTAATACAACAGATTTGTACAGAGAGTGTGGATGCTCCATCTAACATGTATATTTGTTAAAGTCAGGTTTTCTGCAAAGACAGATGCTTAGTTAACATTTAAGGAAGGAGTCTCCAGTGTCAGTGCTTTCTAACAGTCAGAGGTAAAGCTGTAACTGCATGTTTGTTCGTGGGGCGGTTGTGGATCAGGTGGTACAGCGAGTTGTTCACAAATCGTATGTTTGGCAGCTCGATCCCCGGCCCACGTGACTCCACATGCCGAAGTGTTCCTGGGTAAGACACTGAACCCCAAGTTGCTCCTGATGGCAAGCTAGCACCTTGCATGACAGCTCTGCTACCATTGGTGTGTGTGTGTGTGTGTGTGTGTGTGTGTGTGTGTGTGTGTGTGTGTGTGTGTGTGTGTGAGAATGAGACAGTGTAAGGCACTTTGTAGAAGTCCTAAGGTTAAAAAAGCACTATATAAGTGCACTTATATAACACATTTTTAACCTGACCAGTTCTACATTTACCATGTTTAAGAAGCGTATAGTAAGTATAATGTGACTATTTTAATTCGCTTTACTAATGATGTAACAACTACGTCATAAAACGTTAAAGCACGTGAATGCAAAGTATTCAGTCAAGACATTTCCACAGTCAACATGCATTAATACATTTCAGTGTTTTACATATTACAACACGTGCAAACACAAGCTGCGCCTCTTGGATCATACCATCGTAAAATTGTCAGAGAGCTGCGTTACATGATTAATGGTGATTTAATCATTACCTTTGAAAGATGAACGGTATTATATACTACTTGTCTGCTTCTATAGAAAGCATGTTTACTAGCAAAGCACTCAGAAGCACTCTGTCTCAAAGACACGAGTAAAAAAGTCTCTCGGGATCCTGCCTGTTTGCTGCACCACCTGCTGCTGCACCTGAGTGGCCTTACATACCTCCCTGTTATTGAAAGTGAATGGGGGACAAAAGACTGTAGTCTCCGATGTGGAAAGCCCTTACGGTGTAAAAAAAAAAAAAAAAAGTCTGATTTCAATAAATTATCTGGGAATCAAAAGCCAGATCTAGCTCTGCTCTAATAATGTGCATACTAGACTACGAGTCTGTTTTATGAGCTCACGACCTGAGCTTAAAGGTCAGTCATGCTCCATGTTAACTCTTTTCATGCCACTTCTGAAAAAAGGAAATGGGAAAATTACCCCCATGTACCCCAAATACCAATCTACACAGCCAGAGAGCCAAGAGGAACTAAAATCATGATTTTCACAGTACAGGAATATAGAAATAGATATTTCCTTCCCAGACACAGATTAATGTTAAAACCAGAAGGAGAGTCGCAATTAACTCTGGTGTGAAGCTTTGTAACACTTTCAAATAAACTCGTGTAAACCTAACATGATTAAACCTACTATTTTAGGAAAAGAGCGTACCTCGTCATTTCCTCTGTTCTCCGGACTCGTCCTGCTGATTGGGGACGTCCGATTCGGTCTGCGGCTGATCCTGTAGGTCGAGCTGATCCTGCTCTGAACAGTAGCCATGATGAACAGGATGCCTGTGAACAGGACCTCATGTTTATTTTGGCTACAGCATAGCACTAAAATAATAGCTAGAGATTTTTTCAGTATCATTCAAAGCATCACGGCTTGAGCACAACTACAAGGGTAACAGACATGTCTGCCTTAAATTGTTACTTGTTTCAGACTGGATGAGGAAAACACACTGCTTCTGCTCTTCAGAGCAGCAGACGTGATCAATACGAATCACTATAACACTCACACTTACGCAGCACTTCAGCACGCGAAGCATTTTCAGTCGCAAATAAATTAACAGAGAGTCCTTAAATAAATAAACAGAAATTAATAAACACTAAAAGAGACATGAATGAATGAATGAGCACTAATCTCTAAATCATTACATAAAAATATGATTGTATAGATGAATAACCAAACTCTAATGCGTGAATGAATTAATAAACACGGATCCCTACATTTATATACAGTGGGGGAAATAAGTATTGAACTCATCAACATTTTTCAGTAAATATATTTCCAGTGAGGTTATTCACATGAAATTTTCACCAGACATCAGAATTAACTCAAGAAATCCACAAATATAAAGAATTCACAACATTAAAGTGCATAAATGCAGTTATGTGTAATAAAGAGGAATGACACGGGAAAAAAGTATTGAACACGCTGACTGAAATGTATTTAATACTTAGTGGAGAAGTCTTTGTTTGTAATGACGCTTCAAGACACTTCCTGTATGAAGAAATGAATGGGCCGCAGTATTCAGGTGTGGTTTTGGTCCGTTCTTCTAAACATGTTGTCTTTAAATCTTGTTCAACTGGATTCGAGTCAGGTGACTGACTGGGCCATTCTAACACCTTGATTTCATTTTCTCTGAAACCAATTGAGAGATGGCCCCAACGGTGCTTACTGGAAGATTCATAAGTTTTGAAATACGTCTGTATCCGATTCCATCAATATGTTTCTCAACAATAAGGTTCCAAAGGTCTTAGGAGAGATCTTTGCTTTTACCCATCATGAGATGTTTCTTGTGTGACCCCTTGGTAACGAAAAGCCTTTTTATAGACCATCAATTTACTAACCCAGCTGATATTAACTTGCACAGATAGGGGGTGTAATTACTTACAGATTTCAGCTGATTCCTTGCCTTGGAGAACTGCTTTTTCTTAGCGTGTTCAACACTTTTTTTTCCCCGTGTCATTCCACTTTATTACACACAACTTTATTTATGGACCTTAAAGTTGTCCATTCTTTGTTTGCGGATTTCTTGAGTTAATACTGATGTCTGGTGAAAATTTCATGTGAATAACCTCATTATAAATATATTTACTGAAAAAATATGTTGACGCGTCCAATATTTATTCCCCCCCCACTGTATATAAATAAGTAAACACTAATACATTAATGAATGAATAACTATAACATACACATGCACTACTACATGCATGAATAAATAAATAAACAAACCTAAATAAATACTAATCCCTTAACAACCACATCAATGAATAAGCTCTAATACATAAACGAATAAACGCACAAATATACAAAACACTAATTTCCAAGCTGTGGATAATACCCGGATATAAAATTGTGGCTGTTTCACCCACCCCTTACTGCACTCTGATCAGTTTACAGGGCTTCACTCACTGACGGTTGCAGAACATAAAAATGCGATCGCGAACACCAACACTGTAAGACACGGCAGATTTTTCGGGCTTCTTATTTCCATACTATTTGCAAATGAGGAGAACTCTATCAGATACAACGAGCTCTGAACACGACACACAGCTTTCTTATAATCAGTATCTTTATTCTGGACGACTCTTTCAATGATGCAACGTGAAGGCAAGCAAGCACTATCAATCAGTGAAGACAGTTCAGCCTCAAGCAGAACTCGAGATGTGTCTCACAACAGTGCAGTCTAAATTACTCTCCCCAACACACACACACTCACACTGCTAAATCCTGAAGCTACATTCCTCCCAAAATCACCTGCTTTTCCACAATTTATTTTAAGGCTATTGCGTAAGACAGGCGTGTAAGTCCAAGTTGTTGTAACACGAAGCGTCACCCAAACACGTGTGTGCTAATGACTGACCCTTGTAACGTTGGCCTGTGCTGTGCCATAAACCATGTAATATCAGCTCAAATTAATACGTACGCTCTGTAATCTGAGAGAAATGAATTCTCGCAGGTCAGTTATGTGAAATCTAGTCGATTAGGAGTGACATAACTGTACAAGAGATGGAACAGAGCGCTACTCGACGCATGCGGGGGTTAAAACAAGGCATGTAAAAACATGGGAAATGAGCATAGGGAGAAGCGAGTACGATACAGCAGAGAGAAAATACACAATACGACCTTCTGACTAGCTATAAATGAACAGGTTTAGATTAGATAATGGTTTGGTTTCAGCAGAACTCGTGCGGGTCAAACGATGACTTTATACTCCGTCAGTAACACACAAGAGATACCTGTATAGCTCAGTTACATATACAGAACTATATGACATCATCACACATTTTCTGAGCTTTATAACTCCATCGTTACAATAAATAAAAAAATTAATTAATCCTGTTCAAAAGTTTACACCCCCCTGGCTCTTAATGTATAGTGTTACCTTCTTGAACATCAGTGAATATTTGCACCTTGTGTAATAGTCGTGTACGAGTCCCTCAGTCGTCCTCAGTGTGAGAAGATGGTTCCAGCATCATATAAACACTGTCAGAAAGGGCTCGAATATGCAGATCTTGTAAAAGTAAAGAATGTGCAGGACCTGGAGGATTTCTCTGAAGAACGGTGGGCAGTTTAACTGCTCAGGACAAACAAGGGACTCACGAACGACTCTCACAACACAAACACATCGTGTCGTGGATCATCCAGGTGACGACACACGGGATTAAGAATCGAGCGCGTGTGAACTTTTGAACAGGTTCGTTTGTGTACATTCAGCTATTATCTTGTCTTGTGGACTATATGTAAACATCGGTTACGTGAAATAGATTATTCATGACGGGACTAAATAACCAACAACATGGGATTTTTATCATCCTTGTTATTTTCTTAACAGTATTACGATTTAGAAGATTCTGCAAGGGGGGTGCAAACTTGTGAGCACAACTCTCTCTTTCTCTCATACACATATATTATACACACACACAAACAACGTAGACACCTTTACACTTTGGGCTAATGATTTCAATCATATCATGATTTCAGCTGCCTCTGTCTCTTACAGCACAACAGTGTGTGTGTGTGTGTGTGTGAGTGTGTGTGTGTGTGTGAGAGAGAGAGAGAGAGAGAGAGAGAGAGAGAGAGAGAGAGAGAGAGAGAGATATCAACATTATCTAAACACATAACTACCAAAATGAATAATATATCAACAGGCAAATGTAGAAAGACTTCTAGCCAACTTATTAGACAGCTATGCTGCCTAAAGCTCCATTCCTGAGTGATGATATTTAATGAAACACACTGGTGTAGCTAATAAACATGAAGACTTAATAATAATAATAATAATAATAATAATACTACTACTACTACTACTACTAATAATAATAATAATAATACCCATCTCCAGACTTCCTAGCTGCACCATTAGGGCACATGCTATGCTAGCAGATGTCAGAGAGAGGAAGTTCCTCTGTATGGTTTCCTCTAAAGCTCTAAAGACATTAAAAGTCTACAGTATAATAATAGACATGAGTGTTGGACTCACCAGTAACACAGCAGCACGACGCTCAGGCAGAACACTGCAGCCTTCAGCCTCTTCATTATCGGCCAAAAGTGCGGAGCAACATTGTTACGCGTCTCCGGAAGTGACGAGTTACAAAAGTTACCACGGAAACACCGGAGCCCTGCGATTCCACACTGCTTTCGCGTTGAAATGTGAATGTTACAGTGTTACACCGGGGCTGTTACAGAGAGGAACTTAGCCTTAGCGTTAGCGTTAGCAGCGTTGAGTTTCAGCTGACTGTCTGTGTACAGCCTGTCAGCCAATCAGAATAGAGCAACGCCGTGACGTAGGGGGGGGTGTTGTTGAGCACGCCTGCCTCCTTAACCCCTTCACACCAGCAGTGAAGATACTCAAGTACACAGTGCTGTGTTGGATACAAATTTGTGATCGTAACACTTACACGTGCTTGGTGAACATCTCGCTCCAGATTAGTTCCCGAGTGTTTAATCCTAATAATTAGTGTGTGTAGTGCAAAAGAAAAGTTCCAGATGCTTCTGGACCATCAACTTCATCCTCATGGAGCTAAAGCCTTGTTTATACTTCCGCCCGTCTCCGCAGCGCGAGCCTCCACTGACAGCGCGCGCACCTTCACAAACGGACGATGCGTTTATACTCGACGCGCTCGCCGGTGTAATATTCTTTTAAACGAAAGGGGGCGACTCTGAGTAACCGTCCTATAAACCATCAGGAAGTAGCTGAGAGAAGAAGTAGTTTTTCGGAACAACCATAGCAACGCTTACAAACATGGCGTCTCTCGTGAAGTTGCTGAATGCTGAGTAGGAATTGTTGTGTTTGTTGTTGTTGTTGTTGATGTTTGTTTTCAGTAAACTTCACTAAAACCCACAGAATGAGAAAAAGAGCTAAGAATCATATAAAACCCAGTAAACCTTGAGATTATCACTTGTCACATGACAACAAAATATAGCTATAAATATGAGAACATGTATAAAACTAAACTGAACAACCTCATTTTTTTATTTTATTAATTTCATTACAGTTTTTATTAAACATGGACCTTTACTTTCATTAAATAGACTTATTATTTATTGTAGGCTCATTTGGTAAATGCTAGCAGTTACTGTAGACATCAGCAGAAAGTGGGAGCTTCCTGCAAATGTCATTTCTCTCATTTACAAAAATCAGGTGATTATGTTCACCCATCAGTGTAAACGTCTCTTTATTTATAGAGATAAAAGAGAGTTATTCAAAAAGAATTAGTTTAATCACTGTCTGAAGGTGTAGTGTAGTGACTGTGTTTATTTGTGAAGATACTGATGAATGAAAACATGGTGCATTCCCAAAAAATCTTTCAGCTTTGGTTTTATTCTTTCAACAGTATGTACAAAGCAAATCCAAATCACTATTTTTAAAAACCTTTCCGTGAATTTTGTGCCTGTATCTCGGTGGTCCTGCATGGATGGATCATAGAGAAGCCTGTACAGTTGTTATTCATTTCCGGATCTGGCACCGTGTGGCAAATTACAAAAAAATGCCGTGCAAACCGCCACGTGGAATGAGGCCACCCGGACTCAACACGCGCGACCGCGATGACGTCATTTTGCTGTGCGCTCCCTCACGCTACTGCGGATGCAGGGAGTATAAACCAAGCTTAACGCTGTCTAGCATTAGTGTTCGTGTAGGGTGCCACAATTTTTTTTTTTTTTAAATTTTCAAAGGGTGCCGTGACTGAAAAAAAGTTGGAAAATGCTGCTCCAGATTATCCTAAAAGGTGTTCAGTAAGGGGTTGAGGTCAGGTCTCTGTGCAGGACACTTGAGTTCTTGTAATCCAATCTTAACACGCCATGTCTTCATGGCGCTTGCTTTGTGCACAGGGGCGTTGTCGTGCTGTGGAACAGGTTTAGGTCTCTTGGGTATGGTGAAGGGAAATTCTAATGCTACAGCATACAAAAGCCTTATTCCCATTCAGAATTAAAACAGGTGGTCCTCTGTGACTTTATCACTGTCCAGATCGGCCATGTCAGTGCTTTAACGTCCTCTTCTAAGAAAATTAAAGGCCAAATTTTCTACTGTTTTTATTTATTTATTTGTTTATTTATTTATTTATTTGTCAAACTCAGCCCTCATCTGATCATTTAAGTCCTGTCTGGATATACAGTCTCAGGATATACAGTTTTATCACTTGAGGAGACATCATAGGATAAACTAATCCAATCTGAATAGGCTAAAGTCATCCCATAAAACTGTGCTTCCATCTTTGTGGCAACAGCTTGGGGAAGTATGTGATGGTCAGGTGTCCACATACTTTTGGCCATATAGTTTATTTAATGCTGCACAAAAACTCCACACAGACCCAAGGATCGAACCAGGGAGACTTTAGCTGTGAAGCTACCTGCTGCGCAACTGTGTAAATCCCCCACCACCAAATACAATAATAATAATCTCACTTATAATAACACATACACTAGATGTAGCAGACCTTTATTTCTTACTGCTTAACTTAAATGACTACCCTTACAGGAAAGTCAAATGAATGGCATCGCCAAAGCACAGGCTGAGTTGGTTTAAGTAGTGGCTGTTCCATAAATGGATTTGAAATTTTCTAATTAACTGTCGTGTTATTTTCTTAAAAAATTATTTGCCTACAAATATAGTATTAGTATACTAGTATTAGTATACTAAAATTTATTGTCGTGTTTATTTATTTTTATTTATTTAAAATGACACAAGTGAATGCTTTTATTGTCCAGAAGGGGACAGCACATCATCACATTAAAACGTCCTATTAAGTGAAAACAAAACACAAATAAGTTTAGAAGACAAATTCTTCAGAATTTCTCTTTAAAATCTAAAATCAGCCTGCTTTTGACAGAAGGGAATCATTGAACAATGTTAACAACTTTCTTACTCTGCATCCTGCATTGATGCTGCTTCAACAGAAAAGAAAGTCAAAGTGATCCACCCACTGCTGTTTGGTCTGTGTGCTTACAGATTGGCTGATACTATACAGATCTCTGTTTTATTGTTTTTTCTTATCAGTAAAAGTCAGGTGACATTCAGACACACCTGTTCTCCACACAGCTTTTACAGACTGAACCAGGAAGCTGCTGTAAGTGACTGTGTGAGTTTATTTTTCAGTAAAATGGCAGAAGCGAATATTTTAGGACTTCAGGACCAGTTCAGCTGTCCAATCTGTCTGGATATACTCAAGGATCCAGTGGGTCTTCTCTGTGGACACACTTTCTGTATGGTGTGTATTAATGGCTGCTGGGATCAGGAGGATCAGAAGGGAGTCTATAGCTGTCCTCAGTGTAAAGAAACCTTCACTCCAAGACCTGTTGTGGGTAAAAACACTTTTCTGGCTGAAGTAGTGGAGACACTGAAGAAGACGGGACTCCAAGCTACACGTCCTGCTTACTGTTCAGCTGGACCTGAAGATGTGGAGTGTGGTTCCTGCACTGGGAGAAAATCCAAAGCCATCAAGTCCTGTCTGGTGTGTCTGGCCTCTTTCTGTGAAACTCACCTCCAGCCTCACTATGAATCTCCTGCCTTTAAGAAGCACAAGCTGGTGGAAGCCTCCAGACGACTCCAGGAGCAGATCTGCTCTCAGCATGACAAACTGCTGGAGGTTTACTGTCACACTGATCAGCAGTGTATCTGTGCTTTGTGTATGTTACATAAACATAAAGGACATGATACAGTATCAGTTGCAGCAGGACGAGCTGACAAACAGGTAATAGTATCTTACAGCCATCTTCTACAACTAGTAAAGGATAGGAATAAGCCTTTCCTTATTATAATGTTTATTTTTAAATTCATTTAGCTTGAGTAATATTGCTTCAATATGATTCCAGTGAAATTTTATTATGCAATTTATAGAATTTCTCATTTAATTCCTTTAACACACTGAGGGTGAATTATGTGCTGTGTTACTGTTTAGAAGCAGTTGTTGGAGATGCAGGGAAACTCCAAGCAGAGAATCCAGGAGAGAGAGAAGGAGCTTCAGGAACTAATAAAAGCTATGGAGACTCACAAGGTGAGTTTGAAGCTGAAACAGCTGTTTCAGGATCGAATATGCTGCATTTTCTTACCTCGTAAGTGGTAAGTCAGAGCTCAGAATCATGCTTCCATGTGTTCATGATGATTGATCTAAAGTTAACACTTTTAAAGGTAAATGGTGTTACTTTGTTTACTTCTGATGCTGTGCACAGCCATGTTGATTTGGTGTAACACCTTGAACTCCGAGGAACTGATAGTTGAATAGACTACCCCAAGTTCATGAGCAGGGATTTCGAGTCGAGGGGGCATTTTTTTTTTTGACCTTTTCTGGTGGATGTTGAGAAGTAGAGAACAAGTTATGACCTCTAGTTGAAAGCAGCATTAGACTCATGTGTTGCCATGTATTCACTGTCTCCCTGAGTGGAGTTCCTGTAAAATAGCTGATTTAGAAACATCCTCTCCCTGTGTCTCCTAACAGCGCTCTGCACAAACAGCAGTGCAGGAAACCGAGAGGATCTTTACAGAGCTGATCAAATCTATTGAGAGAAGATGCTCTGAACTGACAGCGCTGATCAGAGCTCAGGAGGAAGCTGCAGTGAGTCGAGCTGAAAAGGTCATGAAGCAACTGGAGAAGGAGATTGCAAAGCTGAAGAGGAGAGATGCTGAAATAGAGGAGCTTTCACACACAGAGGATCCTGTCCGGTTCCTCCAGGTAACAGCACTGTGAAAATCAGAAGAATATTCAGATCAGTGCAGCTCTTCAGAATTTGGGCATGTTAGTCCAATTTTACAATGAAATTTCATCTAAGACAATGTTTCAGGATTCCAGCACTAATACATAGATCACTACAACCAGACCATGAGGGGCCATATTCATATTTAACAACTTAAATTAAAAGGTTGTGTCAATATTTATGCTAGGAATGATTTTCTAATACAAAGTCAGATTATGAAGGTCCTTAAGTTGATTTTCTGGATGACTCATAGTTTGGTCACGAGTGTAAAACACTGTCACCTACTGGGAGTTGCAATAAGTGACTGGACAGGACACAAAAAGCTATTTATTTCTTATATTGTGTTCCACAAGTTTATTTGTGCAAATAAGTTAATGTGGCCATGTGATGCTAAATCAAGGTCATGAAATTATAATGAGTCATGTTATCCTTTTAATGAAGGTTAGTGCAGTTACAAGTAACAAGTAACGAGTGCAGTTAAAGACTTTTATTAAAGAGAGGCAGGCAGACAAATCCAAATCATGAGACAATAGCGGGGTCAAAAAAACAGGCAATGGGTCAGGCGATCTACCAACAGGCATAAACTAGGCAAGGCAAGAATCAAGATGAGAAACAAGAACAAGATCAAGAAACATGAAACAAACCAAGGACCAGGGTATAAACGCTTGGTACTGTGACAACACTAATTCTTCGCAAAGCGTGAATGCCTAGAAAGTCCTTTTAAACTGTGGTGTGATTGTGCGTGAGATTGGATGCAGGTGTCCGTCATTACAATGAATGAATGTTCTGGGAATTGCAGTCAATGGCGGCCATGTTTGCAGTGCAGGATGGGAAATGTAGTCATTGATTTGCTGTTATATGACATCATGTGTGCAAGGCATGTGTTATTACACCATGCTGTTCATTTGATAATTTGATTCATCATATTAATAAAATCATTGACAATGGTTTGTTAATTTCTCTCCTAAAAACATACCCAGTAAGAGATGTTCATAATTTCATCCATCTAAATTTCAGTCCCGATGATAATTTGTGACAAATGCAGACTATATGCTTAGTTAAATGATATAATGCCATAATAATGATATAATTTTGCAGTAGAATGTCATTCCATAGATTCTGAGTGGGCTTATGGTACAATTCATGAATCTATGGGGAAAGTATTGCGGTTATATCAGACAGTCAGACTGGTGCTGGACCTCATACTGTTACTCCATTGACATTTACATTTACGTTTATTCATTTAGAAGACGCTTTTATCCAAAGCGACTTACAAATGAGGAAATACAAGGTATTGAGCCATATATTCAGCAACAATATATAAGTCCATGGTCAGCATCACACGCTCTGTTTTTGCGAAAGTCTGCTCCCTGCCAAACGGACAAATCGTGTACACCTGTCTGAGTGCTGTGTTCAAAGTTCAAAGTTACCTCTGAGGTGAACTCTGGATACAGCACAAAACTGGCTGTTGCAATGAAACTTTTTTCCAGTTCTGTCTAGGGTCAAGTATGTAATGGCATGCTGTTTCTTATTATCTATTTTTATTTTAATACAGAACTACCTACTCTCTCTATCACAGTTTAGAAGCAGTATTCTGTGTGACGTGTCTGTTATCTTAACCAAATTCACCCAGTTTCTGGTTCCCTTTGTTTTTTGTAGAGTTTTCAGTCTGTCGCAACCCCAACTGGATCTTCAAACTTACCCACCATCAAGTTCAGCTCTACTCTAACTTTTCAGGATGTAATAACATCTGTGTCTCAGCTGAGAGAGAACGTTGAAAAGTGCTATAATGCTGAGTTTGAGAAGATATCAAGTGGAGGTAAGCTGTAATGTTAAATTGTCTTAAAATACAGTTTGTTAGACATTCGTGAAAATAAAAATGAAAAATCCATCAATATTTAATAAACATTTAAACACATCAGAATGGCACTTGCACAAAATATAACTGTGTCTCTTAATAAAATTGCTGCAAAGTTTGTGAAATATTGGGAACGTTTGTCCTTAAAAAGTCTAAAATCTAATACTCCGAATTTTAGGCCTTAAAATGCCTTTAAATGTCTCAAATATGTAAAATGTCTTAAATACTTAAATACATATTTTTTACAGGTCTTAAAAAGTGTTTGGTTTATGAAGTTAACGTTAATTTTATAAAGTTCTAAACTTTTATAAGTTCTAAAAGTTTTTTTGGGGAAAAATTTGTACTGTTTACGCTGTTACAAAATGGGACCAATAACAATTCATGCAAACTGTGCAGCCTGGTCAGAATTTATCGGCGCATGCCCGGTGTGTCATGATGTGGTGTGTGGGCTAACGGGGCGCTGCCTCACATAAAAAAATGGCTACTTCTAGAAGTAATCATTTAAAATTGTTTCCGTTAAAATTACTTCCATCTAATATGGGTAAGGGCAAGTTCAACAAGATCTGGCTCGAGAACAGTGTATTTGTGCTTGGGTGAAGCATGTTGAAAATTACAAATTTAAAGCCCGCTGCATTGTGCAAGAAAACTTTCAAATTAGGAACTTTGGGTATAAAGGCCTTGGAGTTGCATAGGAAGTCAGAAAAACATAAAGCTACTGTTAAAAGCCACCAGCAAACACCTGCCATCACCCAATATTGTTCTGAATCAACATCGGGAGTATCACCAAAGTCCAGTCCCAATGTGACCCATTCTGCACTAACAGTGTTAATTCCTGCAACTTTGGTAAGTGACTGGAATGAAAGAAAGAAGACAAGTGGAAATGTGAATTTGAAACAAGTTCATATTTATTGCAAATGAAGAGTAACAAATATTTAAAATCCAATGCAACAAACAATCATTAAAAACTCACTGTAGCTTTACTATGGTCTATAACAATATTAGGTAGTTCAGTGGTACCCCCAACCTACCTGTGGAGAGGTCCAACACCAATGTGCTAGGGGACAAATTAGCAACTCATACCTACTCAACTTTGTGATATACAGACCAATACCAAATTCCAGTTCCCACTCCATCACACCATATTCTGACCACAGCAACATATGAAATCACACAGTACTGTTGTACAAATTTAACTACATTTATTTGTGTATTTGTAGTGCAGGCCTGGAAGTCCCATCACCAGCAATGTAAGTCTCTCTCTCTCTCTCTCTCTCTCTCTCTCTCTCTCTCTCTCTCACTCTCTCCCTCTCTCTCTCTCTCTCTAGTAGTTTTTCATTTTTTCAGACAGAACAATTAAAGAACTTTAAGTATGTGTTTGACTAGAAAGTTTGACTTGTTAAATGCTCTAGCTCCTCAGCCATATGTATGGAAATCCATATTCGGATTTGACATTATACTTCAAAAACTCATTTTACAATGTTTTGCTAGTATGTAACATTAAAAAACAACTTAGCAACTGTTTGCATTAATATGATTTCTGTTTTTTTTTTTAAAATTATTATTACTTTATTTAAAAGATTATTGTCCAGTACTTGCATTTACAAAGAAACAATTTTAAAGGAATTCTTAATATCTGCATTATGGAAACTGCATCCTATGCTTTCACTTTATTTAAAGCCATCAATGATGCATTTACACACACACACACACTCTTTCTCTCTCTCTCACACACACAGACACTCACTCTCTCTCTCTCTCTCTCTCTCTCTCTCTCTCTCTCTCTCTCTCTCTCTCTCTCTCTCCTGATTTGGCTGCTCGACTGCTTTTGTAGTACAACCCCAATTCCAAAAAAGTTGGGAGGCTGTGTAAAATGTAAATAAAAACTGAATAGTAACCCTTTTTTCCCCAGTAACAGTTACTTTTCCTGGGTTTTGTTGCCCCCATCCGAACTTTTTTGAGACGTGTTGTGGCCATCAAATTCTAAATGACCTTATTTTTTTCTTAAAATGGTACCTTTACTCAATTTAAATATTTGACATGTTTTATGTGTTCTATTGTGAGTAACATATGGGTTTTATGAGATGTGCAAATCATTGCATTATGTTTTTATTTACACTTATTTACATTTTACACAGCACTCACACTTTTTTGGCATTGGGTTTTAAATGTCAATAAAGTTTTTTCTTTTAAAATGTAATCAAGGTTCATTGCTTTGTTATTACAGTGTTATTGCATTGTTTGTGTTTCTGTAGTAAACCGTATGGTTATGGAACGCCGAAAGCAAGATTTTCAATGTAAGTCTCTCTCTCTCTCTCTCTCTCTCTCTCTCTCTCTCTCTCTCTCTCTTTCTCTCCTAAACATCTTCAGTATACTTGACCTGCATTGTAATATGTTTGTTGAAATGTGTGACTGTAACATTTTACATTTCCATTGTAGCATTCTAAGAATCTCTATTATAAATCTATAAAAATTTCTATTAAAACGCACATGACAGTTAAAAACCATAAAATTGGACTCCATCTCAATGTCTTGATCATCATCAAAATCATCAGTCTTATTTAATTAACCAATCAAATATAGAATCACATTCAGATGAAGCTGATGGAGACACAGCTGGAATGGTAGCAGCTCAAGAGCAGGTTTTAGCAGAAAGCATGTATACACACACACACACACACACACACACACACACACACACACACACACACACACTACCTACAATTTTCCATATTCGTAATATTATCTCATGATGTGGGTTACAGAGTTATTTACATATTAATAAAACATATTCAGATTTATTATATAGGAAAATATGTTTAACACTAGAATTTATGACAACTCTCCCTCATACTCTTTTCTCTTATCACTGAATCAGGACTCGGCAAATGTGAGAAACCTGCAGATCACCAACTAGTGATACTCTGTGATACTCTACAGAACTCCTCAGTCTGCAATCTCTCTCTCTCTCTCTCTCTCTCTCTCTCTCTCTCTCTCTGTCATTTAAACACAATTTCTCTTCTCACATGTGCATAGTGTGAAATAATCAGTGTAATCTTTATTGGAATGAATAATAATTTAAGGATGTTTATCTGGGATTTGTTGATATATATTGATGAAATACTTACAAATGTATTAGTGCTTTGCTTTTGGTGTCTCTTACACAAAATATATTCATGTAGTTTTAGTAGTTTTCCATTTTTTCAGACAGAACAATTAAAGAACTTTAAGTATGTATTTGACTAGAAAGTTTGACTTGTTAAACGCTCTAGCTCCTCAGCCATATGTATGGAAATCCATATTCAGATTTGACATTATACTTCAAAAACTCATTTTACAATGATTTGCTAGTATGTAACATTAAAAAACAACTTAGCAACTGTTGATATTAATATGATTTCGGTTTTTTCATTACTTTATTAAAACCATTATTGTCTAGTACTTGCATTTACAAATAAACAATTTTAATTCTTAACATCTGCATTATGGAAACTGCATCCTATACTTTCACTTTATTTAAAGCCATCAATGATGCACTTATAGAGGTTATTATTTGTATTATAACTCACAATAAGTATTTATAGTGCAGCACAACACATCTATCAACAATATAAAATAATTCACTTATTGGACATAGAAATGAATATGTATTACTAATAAGTCATTATAGCTACAATATAATAACATCATAAAAATGCAGGCTGTATTTTTATGAATGCATTAATGGAACCATAAGACTAATTAATACTTATAAATTGGTGTATAATGCATTATGAGCATGGGCACTGAAAAAGCAAGTTTATCACTTATAAGTAATTATACCAATAATATAAATGTAGCAATAACTTCTTATAAATTATTGAAGTGTAGGTCTTAATAAATGTGTTTAAAGGGCAGTAATTCTTGCTTATAAATATATAAGTGTCACGTAACGAGACTGGAGGCGGATGCAGGTCACAGTCTTTATTAATTCGCAGATAAACAAAAACACAGGGAGCGCGGTCTCTACTGATTATGCAAACTCTGGTCCTCTAGCTACGACCGCTAGCATGCTACACATTAGCACATACCGTTATCCTTCCTCTACTTGACAAACGTGAACCAAATATAATACTGCGCGATGTGCGCAGTAACACGGGCGGGTTTAAATAACAAACCTAATTAAACCAAAAGATAAACACCTGCGGCAAATCAGAGACATGATCAGACTTAATGTAACGAAAACAGAAGAGTCACGTGACCAGTCAGCGGCCGTACCGCAGTGCCCTCTGCTGGCCGTTGCGTAACAATAAGTAATAATTCATTAAAAGCATGGGCTTCATAGAAATCGTTACCGAACTTTCTATCGGTGGTGTTCTTCTGTTGATGACAGGTGTAGTAATTTTCATATTAGGAAAAGTGTCATAGTGGATCAGAGATGTTTCCTTAAAGCAAAAGTCAAATGGAATTTTATGTCCTGTGCTTTCTGTAGACCGTCTTTAAGCATATATTTTACTCCTCAAAATGTAAAAGATGATCTTGTAATAATTGTCCTGAGAAATGTAAAAGAGTTGTTACACACAACGTTTTCTCTGCGTTATTCTGATGCAGAAGTTTTTATTAATACATTTCCAGGTTTAAAATAAGGTTTCTTTGCATAAAATTTTGAAATATAATATTTTCAAAGCTCTAATTGAATGACACAAATAACTGTGTTGTGATAGAATCTGAAATCAGTAGTGCTGTACAATTATTTTGTATTCGTTTAAATATTCTGAAGTTTTACAAAAAAATATCCTTTTGAGATTGTTAATTTGTATAACTTTGTTTGTTTGTTTGGTTTAAAAAAAATATTTTTAATTGCTTAAAAAGGTTGCTTTTTAAAGCCACAAACTGTCTCCTTACTCTCTTCTCAAGATTCCCTAAAGTGTTTCTTCCTCACGTCGTCTCTGGATTTGTGTCACCGAGTCACTTAGACTTGATACTCTGTCAACTTTGTTTAAATTGTAATAGTGAAAATGTATAACTTTAACATCTAGTGTTTGCAGTTTTCTGTACCTATAGAGCTGAAAATGTTTTTTGTTGTTGTTGGTTTTTTTTTTTTTTTTTTTTTTGTTTTTTCAGTTGCCAAACTGTGTCCTCAAGAATTTTGTGGTCAATCCTGCTAAATTGTGATATAATGTCTAATAATGCATTTTAGGTGGTGGTGGTCATAGTGGGAAAGTCTTATTATTTGCCTGGGTGGTATTGGTGGTCAATCTAATGTTTTTTGTTTTTTTAAATTTATAGATAGATTATCCTTTCTGAATGATCCTTTCTTCTGTTTTGATTATTTGATAAAGTTGTGCTTAATTCTGTGTGGTGGAAGAATTAAAAAAAACATAAGTCCATTGTAATGCTGTAAATCTTTCCTGGACGATGTAAAAATACTGCCATTTCACCAGAAGAAGAACCAGGAGACTGGTTTGAAGAACCAGGAGACTTGGAGCCAGGTTATAGTAAGAGAAATTGTAGTAAGAGACAAACCGGTTCCTCCTAGCCTAAAGATCAGATGTTCTCAACTAGCTTATATACTGGAGTGTGCATGTGAAGAGACCAGGCAATTTACAAGGCTAAGATAAAGAGTAGACATAAACTCGGGCCCAAGATAGACTAAGAAATGGGACAAATACATAAAAACAGGCATGTGTACATTATAACTGACATGCAGACATTGTGACAAAAACATCAAATGAAATGGATTCTTAATGATTAAATCATATATGTTCACACATAATCATGAAAAAAAAAGAAAATAAGAAATACATTCAACAGTAAAAATAATAGAATGTATTAATACAATTGGAAACAATAAAAAAAAAAAAAGTTGGGACAGTATGGAAAATGCTAATAAAACCAAAGAGGAGTTATTTGTAAATGTACTTGTATTTAAACAAACAAACAAAAAAAACATATAAAGGCAAGGTGTTTTATGTTTTACTTAATTGTCATGTCCCGAGATGTAAGGGAGATTAGGACAGATGCAAGTGCAGTTAACAGTTTTATTGAGGGAGACACAGGCAGATAAATCCAGATCGTAATCCAAAAACGTAGTACAAAAACATGCAAAAGGTCGGGCGATCGGCAAACAGGTATAAACGGGGCAAAGCAGGAATCAAGGTTGTGGTCATGGAAAACAGAGTCAAGATACAAAACAAGAAACATAAACTATGACTAGGAACTGGGAGCGGAAAAACCAGCCTGGACTAAATGCACAAATCTAACATGAAACATAACATGGACCAGGACTATTTCTATCTACTGTCTCTAACATATCTAAATTAAACAAATCTAATACTTCACGCATGTGCTGGGAGGCGCGCGGTATATATACAAACATAATCAGCGTTTTAAGTGCTGATGGCTGACACCAATCTAGACACACGCTTAAACAATAGCCAATGACGGAACAGGGAGGAGACATAACAAACATAACAAAAGCACGTGTCCATAGTAAACCATGTCACGATTGTCAACATACAAAGAGCGTGCCCACATGCTCTCCAGCACGCTGCTTAAAGGGGAAACCGTGACATTAATCAACTGCATAGTTTTTTGAAGATGCATGTGTAACAAGTGGCTCGCTCGTAATGACTATGCCACTCTGAGGAAACGGGGAAAACAACCCAAATAAATACACACAACTACGATCCACTTAGAAAAGGCAAGAGACATGAGTTTTCATACAAAAATAAGTTTTATTTGAAGCTAAAAAGACTGGCCAAGAATTATTTAAAACCAGCAACCAACGCAGTCAGGCATTGGTCAAATAAAACAAACACAAGAAGGAATGAACAATAATCATCAGAGGAGGACTGAGGCTTCCTGTATGAAGGGCAGGCTAGTACGACAGCACCAGCTATACAAAAAGGAAAAGAACCCCACCAATCAGAATCATACCCACAAAATTCACTGCAAATAAACACAGCAAATAATAACGACCCTAAGTAAAGTAAAGCCTAAGGTGCTACAAAGACACCCAAGACCCCCCCAAGCCTCAGGAAGCTCTCTGCTCCTACAAGGAGAAAACAAACAAACAACAACAAAAAAAATCACATTGAGAAAAAAAACATGATAAAATAGGCACCAAAGCTACTAAGCAGAAAAACTTAAATAATAAATGAAAACAAACACATCCCAAATCAATTTACTAAATCCAATATTACAAAAGAAAGAAAGAAAGAAAGAAACAGGTGTTACAACCTCAATTTGGAAAGCATATGACACAATTTAGCTCTTATAATAAAAATGAACAATTTACCTACCGTGATCCGACGACAATACTCACGACGGCACATACGAAAATCATATGATAGCTTCTTAAATAGTTGTGCTCCAACTGCGACTACATTAAACTACCATGCTACACAGATGGGAGTCCTGACGGCACACTGGACTGAGAGTGAGCAGCACACCACACATGCACACTGTCTCATAGCCCAATGTCACACTAAACAAGTAAATTGCATGATATAAGTGAGTAACACTAGCATCAAACAGCTAAGCAACACAGCTAAAAACACATACCTCCGTAATCCGTAGCAAGGAAAGGAAAGGGCAGGTTTCCGACCATGACACACTCCATGAGGCATAAACAACAGCTTATATACTGTGGTAGGGTGATGGCTCATTGGCCACGTATTAAATAATGGTGATGTTTTAATCATGTCACACAGTTCACTACATTCTATCCCCTATTCTTGTATCATCTACCCGAGGATGGTTTACAAATTCCTGGCATCAGACCTAGGGCCTAAACGACCCAGAAGTAATGTTAGATAAAGACCATGGAACAAATGCCACATTCCTTAGATTCTCCACTGCTCGTGGAAGATGCCCATGCCCCCTCAAATGCAACATGCATCCTTGCTCGATGCCCTACAATCCACTTATGAACCCCCCACCCTGCCAGATTCCTGAACCCTTCCCAACGGGAAGTCAACAGGGAGTCTAGGTCTCTGTTATTATCAGGAAATATGGAGACTCACTTGTGGCCTGGTGATGAGTGGTACTATAGCAAGATCTGCGGGAGGCAAGATGCCCAATCCCACTTCCTGGAAGCAGGCAGAGTGTACAGAAGGTTATGAAGGGTTCGGTTGAACTGTTTGCATTGGGCGTTACCAGCCAGATGATAGGGCGTCGTACAAGATTCTTCAGTCCTATAAAACCTACAGTGTTGCTTCATAAGGGAAGACTCAAAATTCCGGCCCTGGTCAGAGTCGATACAACCTGGGACCCCGAACCTAAAAACCACTCCATAACCAATGCTTGTACTACTGTCTCAGCCAGCTGATCCCTAGTCGGGACAGCCAGTGTATATTTACTGAACGCATCTGTTAACACTAAAACATTCTTGTGCACAGAACGAGAAGGCTCAAGCATCATAAAATCAATAACCAAGATCTCATTGGGCTTAGACACTAAAACATGACCCATAAAGCCCAGACAAGTGGTTAGGTGTCTTTAGCTAGCTGACATCGCTCGCATTACCAACACCACTGTTTCACTTCTGCAGACATCCTTGGCCAATAACACCGCTGATGTAATAGTTCAGTAGTATGCTCAACACCCTGGTGTCCATGGTGTTGATGCAACTGGGTCAAAATGTCACGTTTTAAAGCCACAGGCAAAATCAACTATAGCGCCTCCTCACCCCCATCAGAGCATGACATGAGGTGATAACGGTCTCAGTCCTTTTTCAAGAGATCCTTTTTCAAGCTGGGAAATAACCCCTGCTCCCAAAATGCTAAAACCCTTTTAATATCAGGATCCACCTCCTGTAGCAAGCTCAGATCCTCACAGGAAAAGCTGGGCAATGCTGTCACCGCTTGATTGACCTGTGCTACCGGTTCTGCCTCTGCTGTCTGCCTCACCACTCCTGACAAAACTGATTCTGTCTAGAGAGAGCATCAATGTTCTGGTTGTTCCTCCCAGAATGATACCGAACCTCAAAGTCGAAGGAGGCCAACTGAGAAGCCCAACATTGTTCAGTATCTCCCAAGGTTTTAAAGTTAGCTTTAATTCCTTTAAAAAATGTTTCATTCATTTATCTCATTGTAATAACAGTGATTGTATCTGTAATTGTTTCCTAGTGAAGAAAGTCCTGATCTTACCACCCCAAAGCAGAGAGCAATGTCTACAGTGTAAGTGTCTCATCCATACACACAGGCACAGAAACACAACAAAAAAGCATCATCCATAAATTACAAGTTCAAATTCTGACGATGCCACAGCCATCCATGGCCAGGAGTACAAGAGAGCATAATTGGCCATGTTCTCATGGTGGTAGGGCATCTGACCTATCAATCACAGCGACAGTAGCCAATCATGGGTGTCTGTGAGTTCATGCTCGGGGAGCAGTCTGAAAAGATCTGGTGGGCTGACTTCATGTGCCCCAGAGGAAACATGTAATAGCCTTTGCCCTCCATGGTTGAAAGCTGTTGTGTGATAGGTGAGACCTAATTGGAGGGTGGGAACTGGCCATGACTAAATTAGGGAGAAAAGTATGGGAAGAAAATACAGCGCTGTAGTTGAATGATATTTTCTTTGAATATTTAGGTTACAGTTACACCACCACAAAGACAAAAAAACATAAAACATTTTAAAATAATTTCTTTTCATTCCATAAGATTCCTGTAAATTTACACTGGATCCCAACACAGCACACCAGTGCCTCCAACTGTTTGATTTGAGCAGAACAGTGATTGACAACCAGAATATCTGTGTAGTTATGGTCATGGTTATGGTGAACAGATATTTAAGCATCAAGAGCAGTATGAACATTCAGAGAGTTTTAACCATTACTCCCAGGTGTTGTGTAGTGATTGTGTGTGAACCCAATTACTGGGAGATGGAGTGGAGTGGGAACATTGATGGTGTCAGTTAGGAAATTACTTCACATTTACATGATACTAATGTTGCTATTTATTATTATATAAAGACTATGTCTATTTCAATTGTAATTTGTGTACAACTCTACTGTCACAGCTCAGTCAGATCAGAACTCAATTTCCCAAGATGCAACACCCACTTCTCATGCACGCATGCGCTCACCATCCCCAGAGTTCTGATCAGACACACCAGGCACCAATCACACACACACACACACACTCTCACCGCTAGTACTTAGGGATGTCATTCACCTAGAGTCAGTGCGAAGTATACGCTCAGTCAACTCGTTTCTCTGCGTTACCAAGCCGATCTAGTTAGTTAGTCTTCTTGTTATCCTCGACCCTTGTTTCCGGTTTAATAACTTTGTTGTAGAATTTTCCAATATATTTTACATTTACAGCACTTGGCAGACGCTCTTATCCAGGGTGATTTACATTTATTTAATTTATATATCTGCGGGTTAAGGGCCTTGCTCAAGGGCCCAACAGTGGCAGTTTAGCAGTGCTGAGGTTTGAACTCATGACCTGCTGAGCAGTAGACCAACACCACAACCACTGAGCTACCACTACCCAGAGGTATTATTATTATTATTATTATTATTATTATTATTATTATTATTATTATTATTATTAACAACAACAACTGAAATAAGTAGTTAAGCTATGCTACCCAGCCTGCCTGACAACCCTTGTAATTACCCTTGTCAGTAGACGGAGCTAATAAAACAATCTAATTAGTAAATACGTAAGATGAACACCAGCTTGACCAGGAAATTGGCTGATCCACCATCTAAAACCATCTGAACACCAGCTTTGCCAGGCTGGGAGACCAGCTTGTTCAACTTGGCAAGGCTGGGAGAGCAACTTAAACCAGCTACATCCAGCTTAAACCAGCAAAGACCCGCCAACCAACATAGGCTAGTTTTAGCTGGGATTTTTTTTTCAGTAGGTACACCTGGCAACTCTATTCTTACTTTATCGGAAACGAAAGTGAAACACCTGTTAACATCTGAAAGAGACACACCTGTGTTCCACACGGCTTTTACAGCCTGAACCAAGAAGTGTGAGCTGCTCTAAGTGACTGTGTGAGTTTGTGTTATAGTAAAATGGCAGAAGCGAATGTTTCAGTGGCTCAAGATCAGTTCAGCTGTCCAATCTGTCTGGATCTACTCAAGGATCCAGTGACTATTCTCTGTGGACACACTTTCTGTATGGTGTGTATTAATGGCTGCTGGGATCAGGAGGATCAGAAGGGAGTCTATAGCTGTCCTCAGTGTAGACAAACCTTCACTCCAAGACCTGTTGTGGGTAAAAACCCTGTTCTGGCTGAAGTAGTGGAGACACTGAAGAAGACGGGACTCCAAGCTACACGTCCTGCTCACTATTCAGCTGGACCTGAAGATGTGGAGTGTGATTTCTGCACTGGGAGAAAATCCAAAGCCATCAAGTCCTGTCTGGTGTGTCTGGCCTCTTTCTGTGAAACTCACCTCCAGCCTCACTATGAATCTCCTGCCTTTAAGAAGCACAAGCTGGTGGAAGCCTCCAGACGACTCCAGGAGCAGATCTGCTCTCAGCATGACAAACTGCTGGAGGTTTACTGTCACACTGATCAGCAGTGTATCTGTGCTTTGTGTATATTAGATAAACATAAAAGACATGATACAGTATCAGCTGCAGCAGGACGAGTTGAGAAACGGGTAACAATATCTTTTAACAATAGCTTTAAAATCTGTATAGCTTGAGTAAAATTGCATTTGTCTGAGGCCAGTGAAATGCCATTGTTCTGTTTATAGAATTTCTCATTTAATACCTGTAACACACAGAGGGTGAATTATGTGCTGTGGTACTGTTTAGAAGCAGTTGTTGGAGGTGCAGGGAACAACCAGGCAGAGAATTCAGGAGAGAGAGAAGCAGCTTCAGGAACTGACAAAGGCTGTGAAGACTCACAAGGTGAGTTTGGAACTGAAACAGCTGTTTCAGGATCAGTCGGACTCTTCTCTTACCATATAGTCATTGAATGAAGTTCTAGTAAAAGAACTGATTACCCCCCCCCCCCCCCCCATCCTTGTTCTGTAATTGCTACAGTACATATCACATGCTAAATGTCATATAAAGCGCTCATTATCGTTAAGTTCACTTGTGTATCATACAACATGCTGCAACATATTTAACAAGTCCTTTCTCACTACCATCAAGGAAAGGACTCAAACTAGTTGATCTCTCTTTCTCTCACTCTGTCACTGTCTGTGTGTGTGTGTGTGTGTGTGTGTGTGTGTGTGTGTGTGTGTGTGTGTGTGTGTGTGTGTGTGTGTGTGTGTGTGTGTGTGTGTGTGTGTGTGTGTGTGTGTGTCTAATAGCACTCTGCACAAACAGCAGTGCATGAAACTGAGAAGTTATTTACTGCTCTGATCAAATCCATCGAGAGAAGATGTTCTGAACTGACAGCACTGATCAGAGCTCAGGAGAAAGCTGCAGTGAGTGAAGCTGAAGAAGTCATGAAGCAACTGGAGCAGGAGATTGCAGAACTGAAGAGGAGAGACGCTGAGATGGTGAAGCTTTTGGACACAGAGGATCCCATTTATTTCCTCCAGGTAACATAACTGAGGAGAATAATCAAATAAAGTTAGCATAAAATTACATAAAGACTACAAAGATCTACACGTAAAGACTACAAAGTAGTCCAGACTACAAAAGGAACTAAAAGGTTACTGAAATATTCTGTTAGCAAAATGTTGTTATGAGAATATAGCAGTGATTTTGGAGTTAATGCAGAGAATTGCGTTGCAGTGATCCTAAGCTTGGGTTACTGTCTGTATAGAGTTTCGGCGCATGTCCTCTCTGTGTGTGCATGGGTTTCCTCCCACCTCCCAAAGACATTCCAGTAGGATATGGAGGTAAAAAAAAAATCAATATTCATAATATTGAAATATCTAAGTTTGAAAAGCACCCTTCTTTATTTATTTAGTATGAATTAGCATCCTTGATATTAAAAAAAAATTCAGTGTTCAGAGACTCATATTTTCTGGTTTTCAAAAAAGAATCAAGCTTCTATATTTAAATGTATTTTTTCAGTGTTCACAGATTCAGATTCAATAATTCAGTTTTCAGCTATTTATATATATATATATATATATATATATATATATATATATATATATATATATATATATATATATATATATATATGTGTGTATTCAGTTTGCTAATTTCAGTGCTCAAGTTCAGCCAGTCAAATTCGGGTTACAAAATTCAGCATGAAAACATTCAAGCTTCACTTCCTGGTTACTCAGAGCTAGGCAAAGGCAATCGAGCCTGGAGCATGCTGTGCCATTTTGCATCTCCTGCCATTCAGTGTCTCCCCCTCTCAGAACTGCACACCTGTCTCACTATAGCACACACCTGATGCCTATTTGTGTCTTTCATTCATTCTCTTTCTCTCACTCTGTGAGTGTTTGTTTAAATATAGATACTTGCTTTTCTTTTTGAAAACCTGAATTTTAAAATATGAATCTCTGAACCCTGTAAAAAGAAAACTAAGGGATGTTAATTCAAAATAAAGACAGATGTGTGATTTTCAACCTTATATATTTCAGTATTATACATGTAATTATCTTTTTATTTTTAATATTAAGAATTCAATTTTACTTTTCTAATTCAAATCTGTCACTTTTTTTTTTTTTACTTCCATAGTAGGATTGACTAAGATAAATTGCACCTAGGGGTGAATGAGTGTATGAATGTGTGTGTGCATAATGCCCCACGATGGACTGGCATCCCATACAGGGTTTATTCCTGCCTAATGCTTAGTGTTTCCAGGATAAGCTCCAGATCCACTGCAACCCTGCTAGGGATAAGTGGTTACTGAATGTGAGTGTGCGAGAGTCAGATTTACTGGAATATATTATTCATCTGAAGCCATCCATGTGAAAGCACTTGTCTGGATGCATATAAAAATATTTTCTGTTTTTGATTCCACCCAAAAATGGGCATTTTCAGCATAGTGTAATAAATGATCTGTGGGGTATTTTGAGCTGAAACTTTAGACACATTCTGGGGACACCTGAGACTTACATTACATATTGTAAGATGGCTTAAAATAGGTCTCCTTTATTTAATACTTTGTTCCCTGACACTCTCACTGTAGACTCCCACTAAATAAAACCCCACCTGCCACATACTTCTTGTGACCAGCTTTGTACAGTTTGCTGTGTGACTTTTTTTTTTTTTTTTGAATGGTTAAAGATAAACTGGCACATGGGCACACTCTTTTTTATTAGAAGACTACAAATACTCCTATTGCAATGTGTACAAGCACCAGTCCATGTCACATGTTTGTTCTGTACTGTCACTTCCTCTGTGGTTTCACTTCTTTTCTTTTTGATTATTTTTTAATTCTCTTTGTTTCTCTTTGTCTCTATGTAGAGTATTCAGTCCCTCTTGACCCATCCTGGATCTGCAGATTTACCCGTGATCGCGGTCAGTTCTTTCCTCTCTTTTGAAGATGTAGTAAAGTATGTGTCTCTGCTGCAAGAGAAGGTGGAAGCGTGCTCTAAAGAGCAGTTTGAGAAGATATCAAGTGAAGGTAAGGCAGAGCTACTAACATAACTCTTCAAATATATTTAGCACAACGAATTCCATAAAAGTTCAATAATATTACACAATACACAATATCATATTCGATTTATTTGTGATTGTGCCAGAGGTACTTGCAATAAATATAATTTCAGCTCCTAAGTAACTCTAAAATGCTGCTTTTTTTTATATCACATTGTAGACGTAACTATACAACATTTCTGATTCTTTTTGTTTTATATACCTAAAAGCATAAATATTGCTATTTGAGCATAGATCAGCTTTTTTTTTAATCTATATGCAGCCATAAATCATAATAAGTCTTATAATAAATGTTTATACTTGTACTGTATGTGTTTATGTAAGATTTTTTGTTTTCCCATCATCATGTGATGACGTGGGCTTGACCTTTCATGCCTACATATTTTATTCAGGCAGCAGACCAGTGAGTGGGTGTGGCCTGTTACAGAGAGAAGGGACACAGTTTTAAGACCGTGTTCAGCAATTTATTTAATTTCTCTATGTTCTTATGATTGTTTTCAATAACGAAATTAAGTATTCAAAACATAAAGCATCTACTGCGATTCCTCCACGGAAGTGTCGGAAAGGGTCACAACACTAACATAGTGGGGTTCGCACACTTTCTCCCTGTAGGCCTGGACTGCAGTAGTTTACAAAGGGTCGCTTTCTTCCTAAACTGTCTCTTAATAGGTTTTTTAGGGACAATAAGCCTTTATTTCTGGCAGTGTTTCAAGATGATGTTTTGGTGAAAGCTTTAATATGGCTGATTAAGCTCAGATCTGAGTGTAGTAGAACCCCAGGATGTCGGACTTGGTCTTTGGTTTTTAGCCCCATGGAGTCAAGATGTACAATAATTCTGAGCTGGTCCTCCTGCCTGCCAAACACAAAAACCTCTGCTTTGTCCTTATTTAATTGAAGGAAATTTTGACTGATTAAACTATTTATATGCTCCATCCACTGACACAATGAATCTCTTGGCTTGTAATCATTTGTTGAGAAAACAACATATAGTTGAGTATCATCTGCTTAACTATGGTAAGGAATGTTCTGTAGAATTTGATATAATGGGAACATGTAGAGATTAAATAAAATGGCTCCAAGAATTGAACCTTGTGGGATAACGTGTGTCATTATGGTGATGTCATTTAAAACCTTTATAAGCGCAGTCTCTGTCCTGTGGTGTGGTCAGAAACCTGATAGAAATTTGTCAAAATATCAATTTACATTAAGAAATGTACTAAGTTGGTTGTAAACAATTTTCTCAATTAATTTACCTACGAAGGGAAGATTTGAAACAGGTCTGTAGTTGCTTAGTTTGGAAGCATCCAGGGATCTTTTCTTTAAGAGGAGTTTAATAACTGCTGTTTTTAATGATCTTGGGAAAATACCTTTTAAGAGTGAGCTATTAATAATTTGTTGAAGTTCTGTAGCTATACAGCAGAAAATGTATTTAAAAAAGCCAGTTGGTAAAAAAAAAAAAGAAAAGAAAAAAAAGCAGTTGCCAAACTATGTCCTTGTGAATTTTGTGATCAATCCTGCTAAATTGTGAAATAGTGACTACTTTGATTTTAGGTGGTGGTAATGGTATTAAAAAGTATTAGTTGCCTGTGTGTTATAGATCATCAGCGTAATGTTTTTTACTTTATTGGTAGATTAAGATTAAGATTATTCTTTCTTCTATTTTGCTCAATCCTCTGTGGTGGTAGAATACAAAACATGAGTCCATTTTAAAATAAAAAAAAATATAGAATGTAATAATACAATTAGGAACCTATTATCCGACTCACTTCTAAAGTACAATTCATACTTTGGGCTACACCTACTTCCTGAATGTGATGCTTGTTTGCTCTCTCAATGCTATTGTCATTTTGTCTAATTTTATAGATAACAGTGTCAGAAACCATAACAGCAATTCTGTTTGTGATACTGAACAGCTGCAAGTGGTTGCATGGTTTAGGCATGCAGTTTGCAGTATATACAGTATAAGCTGCACTTACTTATTAGTCATATTATCCTTGTAGCTGCAGTGCAATAATAAAGAATCAATCCATAGACTTAAAATGTCTTGACTAATTGAAAACATTTATATCATACTGCATGTTTGACTGGACAGTTCCCTTAAAACAAAAAGTGTTCTTTTGTCTCATTGTAATAACAGCGATTGTACCTGTAACTGTGTTTAACGGTTTCCTAGTGAAGAAAGTCCTGATCTTACCACCCCAAAGCAGAGAGGAATGTCTAAAGTGTAAGTGTCTCTTCCACACACAGGCACAGAAACACAACAAAAAAGCATCATCCAAAAATTTATTAAAGTTCAAATCCTGATGATGCCACAGCCATCCAAGGCCAGGAGTCCAAGAGAGCATAACTGGCCATGCTCTCAGGGTGGGAGGAGCAACTGACCTGCCAATCATGGGTGTCTGTGAGCTCATGTTCGGGGAGCAGTGCGAAAAGATGTGGTGGGCTGGCTTCATGTGCCTAAGAGGAAGCATGTTGTAGCCTTTGCCCTCCACGGTTGAAAGATAGGTGAGACCTAATTGGAGGGTGGGAATTGGCCATGACTAAATTAGGGAGAAGTTTTTTGTGGAAAAAAATACAGCACTGTAGTAGGATTAAGTTTTCTTTAAATATTTAGGTTACAGTTACGCCACCACAAAGACAAAAAACATAAAACATTTTTAAATAATTTATTTTCTTTCCATCAGATTCCTGTCAACTCACACTGGATCCCAACACAGCACATCACAGCCTCCAACTGTCTGCGTCGAACCGAATGGCAACTGACAGAGGTGAACAGTTGGGTTATGATTATATTAATAATTTGTATGGCCAACAGGTACATAGGTATCAGGAGAGGTATGAACATCCAGAGAGCTTTAACTATTACCACCAGGTGTTGTGTAGTGAGAGTGTGTGGGGTTTCTATAGCACTGTCCTATAAAGACATCAGTAGGAAGGGAGGCAGTTATGAGTGTGAGTTTGGACGCAATGATAAGTCCTGGAATTTACTGTGCAACTCCTCTAGTTACTCGTTCTTACACAACAACCAAGAAACTAATATCTCCATGAGCCCCAGCCCCTCTAGAATAGGAGTGTTTGTGGATTACAAGGCAGGAACTCTCTCTTTCTACAACGTCTCTGACACGATGAAGCTCCTCCACAGAGTTCACACCACGTTCACTCAGCCTCTTTACCCCGGGTTTGGGCTAAATTCTTATTCAGCAGTAGAACTGTGCAATTGAAAACAGATAATTTTGGAAGATTATCTCTGTATGGCATTTATTACTATAAAGTCTATAAAGAAATTCTATTAAAAAAACTAACCAGGGTAAACCAAAAAATAAAAATAGTAAAAATTGGATAAAAGTCAATGATAGAATCTACGAAAGTAAATTGTGTTAAAATTAAAGTAGAAATTAATTGTATAGTCTATGTGTTCATACCTACCACTGTTCTTCATGTAAACAGGTACACAAAATGTATTTCCTTGCTTTGTCTTTGCATTGCTTGATACACATTTGTGGATTTTGGCAGATGCCCTTATCCAGAGCGAGTTATATTTATCCCACTTATACAACTGAGAAGCTGAGGGTTAAGGGCCTTGCTTAAGGGCCCAGCAGTGCCAATGCTGGGATTTGAACTCATGCAGGTCTGATCAGTAATCCAGTGTCTTAAACACTGAGCTACCCTAAATACCCTAGATAAATATCCTGCAGTTTTGGGAAAGCCATTGAAGTAATGGATTCTGTAGCCTTCATGACTATGCCTCAGCAGGGAAGAGTGTTGTTTCTTTACCACGAAGTAATGTTGCCTGTCCAGATACTCTCTAATGTGCACTGTTAAATGTTTGTGAGAGTTTTTTCAGCATACAGAGGTAGTACAGGTGTTGTTGTACCTTCTTCACTAGCATCTGAGAATCATATGACCAGCTCAAATCCTCTGAGGTAGGAGTGCTCAGGTACTCTCTCCTCAGGGCTTCCACTTACTCCAAGTAGGCCCATTCATTATTACTGGTGTTCAGTCCTAGTACAGAGGTGTCATCAGCAACCTTGACAATGATGTTGGGGCGGTTTGTGGTGATACAACTGTATAAAAGTAATCAGTGTCTGATTCACTAAACGGTTGTACATCAGAACAAGTGCAAATGATGAATCAGCATCAGCTGTGTGGAAACAAGCTCCTGTCCTCTAGTCACTTATTTATGTCATTTATATATGACCAACTCCAATTTACCTCAGTGTACATCTAATTAACATGAAACACTCCCTAACGAATTCTAACTAATGTTCCAACAGTGAGCAATAAAAGTAAAGTATTCAGGAGGCTACAGTCATCCAAGATCCAACGGAAGAAAATAATTGAGAGAATAGTGAGCTAATAAAGACCCATGTCTGTATATTCCATGTCTGTGTATAAATGTTATAGTGCTAACACTGTTCAAAGTGCATTATCTACATTGTAATACAAGACTCCTATTTACAGAGTAATGATTCTCAATGTTATTTTCTATTTTCATTCTTATTATTCTTGCTATAATTATCGATGATACTGGTTTTGATGATTTAACTGCAAATCAAGCATTTATTAGTCGGATAAAATTGAATGCTTCAATATATCCTACAGACACACTGACCAGATGTATGCAGATAAATCCATGTTTAATAGACGTGGTGAATCAAATCAATGAAAATATTTCATTATCTCCCATTCAGAATATCGTCTCGACTCCAGAAAACGCTCAGGAACCTAGACCGTTATGTTCTCATGATATGATACACGAACTTAATCAAAGTCTTATGAGGATAAATGACGGTCTTGTTAACTTAATCGAAAACCCTGACAATATTGCGCAAAATTCGGAAAACGATAATGAACGCAACCGCCCAATGGAAAACATACACTCACCTAATACCCAAGATTCTCAAATGGAAAACACACATTCGCCCGATACCCAAGATTCTCAAATGGAAAACTCGCCCGATATCCAAGTAGAGCAAGAGGGTGATGGATTAGATCCTAATATTAGAATAATTAATCGGGAAAGATTCAACAACACTGAGATTAGGAGAAGAGTGAATTTTTCTTCTATCGCGAACGTTGACAGCTTTGCAGATTTTTATAATTATGTTTTAGAGATTTTAAACAGCGCGATTGAAATTGCTAACAATTTAATTTCTGCCAAGGATGTAGTCACCGTTGAAATTAGAGGTGATACGATCAATGTTTCATCACGCGTTCAATTAGACAATGGTGTCATCGATTTAGGTTCTTTTCTGACCATGCTCGAAAATGCAATTCAGAGTAAACGTGAAATTTTTACCGATAATACCCTTGAAATAGTTGTCCAAATCGTTCGACCACCTCGGGGTGGTGGAATTAGAAGGAAAATAGGCCATATATTCAAAACAGAAACCCTGCAGAAGAAAATGCAGCATCTATACATTTTTCACAACAGAGACAACATGTGCTTCGCCTTGTGTGTTAGCCAACTTTTGAATCGTGAAAAAAATGATTTTGAAACTGAACAAATCGCTAGAAAATTACAACACGATGTGGGATTATCCGTAAACACCGCTGTCAGCTTCACTGATGTACCGAGATTTGAGAGACATTTGAATTGCCAAATCGTAATCGTACACTGTTCTGCTAGCAAAGCCGGATACTCTTTCTTTCAAACTAGCAAGACTCCCCACGAAAAAACCATTTACTTGTTTTTACATGACAACCACTATTACGGGGTTAAAAGTATCACCGGACTTTTAGGAACGAGTCATGTTTGTCATTTCTGCCATTCCGGGTTTGACGTTTTATGGAATCATAAATGCTCTTATAGCTGCAACGTTTGTAACGACCCCGATTGTTACAAACACCCTAAGAATGTTACTAAATGTCCAGAGTGTCAGAGACTGTGTAGCTCCCAATACTGTTTTGAGATGCATAAAGCAAAGATTCAATCGCACAAAGGCGAATATTCTATGTGTGAAACGGGGTTCTACTGCGGTAAATGTAAACGTGTGATAAGGGATAAACCTTCTAATCGTGAGAATCACGTATGTGCCCATTCGAAATGCATACTCTGTGGCCAAAAACTCGATGAGGATATCGAGCATAGATGTTTTATACAGAGGGCCAGGAAATAAAGCGAAAATACGGATTATGTGTTTTACGATTTCGAGACTAGGCAGGAAACAGGAACACATGTAGCTAATTTCATATGCTGTATTGATTTTAAGGGAGAGGAGTGGGTGGCTGAAGGGGAGGATTGCGTCAGTGCCTTCTTTAAAAAGTTTCGGTGTAATGCATACCACGGATACAAGTTTATCGCCCATAATGCTAGAGGGTTCGATTCATACCTTTTGTTAAACCATTTAGTGAAAGAAGGAATCACACCTGAAATCATAGCACAAGGCGGTAAAATTTTGTGTTTCATCGATACCGCGTTTCGTCAATCCTACATTGATAGTCTATCGTTCTTACCCATGAAATTGAGTAGCGTCCCGAAAGCCGTGGGGTTTTTCGGAAAGCAAGAAAGGCTATTTTCCCCATTTCTGGAACACCGTAGAACATCAGGATTACGTAGGGCCGTATCCTGACCCTAAGTTTTACGGTGTAGATGGCATGATGCCTAAGGATAGAGAAGAATTCTTTAAGTGATACAGAACGGTTTCTGACAAAGTCTTTGATTTCAAGAAAGAGATGGCGGAATACTGTGTGAACGATGTAGAAATTTTGAGAAAGGGTTGTATAGCTTTCAGACAAGCAATTCTGGATAGTACAAAGGTCGATCCTTTTAAATGCATAACGATCGCATCTGTGTGCATGAAAATCTTTAGAACCAACTTCCTGCGTAAAGACACTTTAGCTATTCCGCCGCTTGATAATTACATCACCACTCAGAAATCTTTCTCAACACCTTCCATACAATGGCTCGAATATGTTTCAAAAACGCAAAACCTACCCATTCGCCACGCGTTGAACGAAGGTGAAGTCAGGTTCGGTACTTATTACGTAGATGGTTACTGTGAGGAAGGGGAAAACCGTAAGGTTTTTGAGTTTCTTGGGTGTTTTTATCACAACTGTGAAAAGTGTTTTCCCTCAATGACTCCGCATCCTCTTACCAAATCAAATGCAACCTTCGGAGATATCTGTCAAAAATCGATGGAGAGAATTAAGAATTTGCAAGACACTCTCAATTTGCAAGTCACTCTGATGTGGGAACACGAGGGGAATGAAATGAAGAAAAACGACAATCTCGTGCAAAATTTTCTAAAAGACTTTGACTTTCCTGAGCGTTTAAACCCTCGAGATGCTCTTTACGGCGGTCGAACAAACACATTAAACTTGCATTATGTAGCTCAACCCGGTGAGAGAATCGATTATTTCGACTTTACCTCGCTTTACCCATTCGTAAATAAGACAAAGACATACCCGATCGATCACCCTATCATCATTTATCATGACTTTCAACCTCTGAAATATTACTTTGGTATCATTAGAGCAAAGGTATTACCACCTAGGGGTCTGTGGGCACCTGTTCTACCATTTCGTGTAAAAAGCAAACTCCTCTTTCCTACTCTGGATATATTGAACCTCTGCGAGCGAGACTTCCCATATTCCGTTCAAATCGATTGGTTTGGCGAATTTAGTAGTGTAATGCGAGATCTTATTATTAGGGTAAATATCCAAAGACGCGTTGCTTGGAAGGGTCACAAAGAATCCACACTCTTCCATGGTTTAATGAGTATAGTTTTCAGTTTTGTTCACGGCGATCCTTTTGTTATGTTAACTATGTCTTCGACTGGAACCCATGAATTAAATTTATCAGGCCAACCCACCCATTTTCTGGTTTCGGGTCTTTTCAGACAAGATTTTCTCAATTTTAAACATCTTGTCCTTACCGATAATGATCTTTTGTAGCTCGGGTTCATAAAATGTTCCCTCAATTTTTTAACCATCATAGTCTTGTAATTTATACACTGGGGGATCTCTCGGTATCCGTTCGGAGATTGTAAAATATTCATCCGTAAAGTTTTGCTCGTATCCTTTCTCAAACTGTCTTTTTAAACGAGAAATTCTAACGATATCACCAACTTTAAACTTTAAATTTAGTTTCTTTAATTTAGGTGTGAACAGTCTGTAGAGGGTTTTAAATACTCTGAAGGAATTGGATTCGTTGACCTCGGCAGGTTTAATTTTCATGCTGGAATGGTAATTGTGATTGTACGCTTGAAGCAAATCCTGAACTATGTCGATGTATTTTCTCGTGTTAAAAGCGGTAAAATATCTCCACATCCTGGTCTTTAGCGTTCTGTTGAACCTTTCACACACCGATGCTTTTTGCCCCGTACCCGTAGCAAAGTGAATAATGTCATGTTTTTTCATTAATGTTTGAAAATTTTTGTTAAAAAACTCCTTCCCTTGATCAGTTTGTAGTTTTCTGGGGACCCTACCTTCAATTAGAATGGAATCAAAAGCTTTAGTTACTTCGATTCCGGTCTTGTTTTGTAACACACGTACCCAGGCATATTTGGATAAAATATCTATACACGTGATCATAAATTTCGCATTGTCGTTACTCTCTGACAAGTTGCTCATATCGACTAAATCAGCTTGCCATTGTTCTTCACAAAAACCTTGTTTCTTTTAAACTGTGTAGATACTGGTTTATGTAGACTGTATGCATCCTGCTCTGCTAACCAGTTTTTTATTTCAGTATCATTAGCTCTTTTACCTATTCTCTCAACAATAGCTCTTTGCAAACTCTCAACACCACCGTACGAACCAGGTTCTGACGGTTTATAATATATATTCTTCATCAATCGTTCCGTCATTTCGAGTGTCAAGGCAAGAATGATCAAACACCAGTGTAGATTAAGCATTTTTCTCAGAACACGTGAGTAAGGTATTACATATTCAATCAAAGTAACATTTTCCATTCTAAACACACGCAGGTTTAGATACATGTTTAGTTTACATTCAAATGTTTCAGCAATACATATAAAAACTTGTTATACACCTATGTGTTAAGGACACATGCTATTTACGAATGTCTTCAGCATTTTTGTTTTAATCGGCTTCAGCCTTTTCTCGCAGTCAGAATAGACGTGGCTTGTTTTGAGGTTTCCCATGTATGCGACGGTTCAGCAGGTTCCAGAGATGAGTGAAAGTTCCAGTAATCTACGACGTCTTCGCACACTTGCTCGTTGAAAACGTCTTTGGTTTTCTCCTTGAACTCGTTCAGCACGGTTTTGATGTGAGGCTCGTCTTGCCATTCACACACGGTGGCTTCAGCGATGCCTTGGATTTTTTCCAGGGAAGGAGTGTGTTTGATTCCACACAGTTTCAGACCTCTTGCCAATGTGTATTTGAACCACGGTTTAAACAGTTTTTTCAGCAATCTGTAGGTGTTTAGGTATAGATAGTACTCTTCAGGATTGAAAAAACACGCGTGTTGGAGTTGACTCGGGTGATTGATCGCGCAGCCGTGACAGTTGTCCTTCAGATCTTGTTGGATAACTCTGTCCAGCAGTTCCCCCGTAACAGCACGTATGATGGTTAGAACAGTGTTGGTTATACACCCGTCGGCTTCATCGTTCGTTGCCAGATAGGTCAGATTTCTTTTTCCTAGGTTTTCACCGTCTTCAAAACCCGAACTGGTCACATCATCATCATCATCATCATCAGCATACAGGGTTGCATCAGAGGTGTAGAAAACGGGGTTGATTTCACAAGACATATTGCTGGTTGATGTTCAGAATACTTTGACTCGATATGTAATCAGACTCATTTATATAACGTGTGGGGAGGAGTCTTGGGGGAGGTGGAGTTTCTGATCAAGAATAGTATATTGACGATCTCAGAATAAGACTTCTTCTAGCCTTACTTTTATTTGCATCATTTCTTTGTCTCTTCCAGTTTTTTGGAATAATTCATCGATTTGCCGGAAGTAGCGTTGCAGATCGTGCCAGCTGGTTCGGTCATACCTCACTTCACAATTCTCTTTGTTATCAGGGGCGTTGTCACCGGTTAATACAGCAGCACAGTGCAGTGAAACTTGGTTCTTGGAGAAATTTGTTGCTCTGATACAGTATTTGCATTGAAGAGACGTACTGTTCCATTTACGTCTGTACGCATCCGGGGAAAAGAAATCCATTCTAACAATGTAGTCAAAATCCTTGCACCATTTTCTGAACTTTTTCCAGTCATCTTTGTTAAAAGTTACGTTCTCTGTAGCACGGCTCCAGTGGATGTGTCCCGGGACCGAGAACTTGAAAAGCAAAACGGTTCCTTTTTCTGCATCGAAAAAAAACCCGGCTGTACATCCGTTTGACATTACCCAATATTGAATCTTTTCATGTTCTAACATTTTTTCTATTCTTCCCAAAAAAGGGTGAGCTTTTTTTGGCGCGTTAGGACAAACTTCAGCCATGTTGTAAGATCGCACACGTTGTTCTAAGTACAGAGTATTATAAAACCTAGAGGGATGCTCGACTTTTATAAGCAGGTTCGTATGCATGCGTTTGTCTGTACATGCACGTGTGTGTTTGTGTGTGTGATATTTTTGTTTGGATGTGGGATACACATGGCCGTACCATGTATGGTAACGTTTCTGTCACGAATGGATGTGAACCAGATTTAACATAACTATATATAATTTTATGACCTACCTCAGAGAGTTTCATATTCTATGTGAAAAGAAAGAACATGTGTGTGCAACTTGTGTGGGTGGAAAACACATGGCCGTACCATGTATGGTAACGAATGGATGTGAACCAGATTTAACATAACTATATATATTTTTATGACCTACCACAGAGAGTTAGAAGTACCATGTGTGCAACGTGTGTGGGGCGGAAAACACATGGCCATACCATGTATGGTCACGATTTGGATGTGAACCAGATTTAACATAACTATATATATATTTTTATGACCTACCACAGAGTGTTAGAAATAACATGAGTGTGCAACTTGTGTGGGGTGGAAAACACATGGCCGTACCAGGTATGGTCACGATTTGGATGTGAACCAGATTTAACATAACTATATATATTTTTATGACCTACCACAGAGAGTTAGAAGTACCATGTGTGCAACGTGTGTGGGGCGGAAAACACATGGCCGCACCATGTATGGTAACGAATGGATGTGATCCAGATTTAACATAACTATTAATATTTTTATGATCATGACCATTGATCTAGATATAGAGAGTTAGAATGTGTATCTTTTTGACCTTTGACCTATACCTGTCAAAACTACGGTTACAATATATACAAAGTATCTCTCTCTCTAAGGTGTCTTCTGGAAAAAGAATTGCACCAAATCCATTCTCAGTATGTTCTGAGGTGGAGGAGAACTCATGGCTTAAAGGTAGGAGGAACTTCTGATTAGTCATGTTGCCATTTTTCTTTAACACATGAAGTGCTCATGGATTAATTTTGTAATTTTTATTTTGCAGCAGTCAAGAGCCTTCAGACTCCTCAAGGCTCTAACTTTTTTTAGGTAAGAAACAATTCCACTGTGTATCTTTTAAAGTTGTGACACAAATAATGAAACAAAATGGCAGTCATTTGTTGGCTGTGTACGTATTCACCCCTCTGGGTCAGAACTTGAAGACTGGAACAGGTTTTCTTCTAGGATTACCTTGTATTTGGCTCTAGTTTCTTAGTTCCTGCTGATGAAAAGCACACTCTCCTCCCCTCACAACGTTACACTACCACCACCATGCTTCACGGCAGGGATGGTGTTCTCAGCATGCTAAGCAGTGTTGGGTTTCTGCCAACCGTAGCACTTTGTGCCAAGGCTAAAATGTTCAGTTTTGGTCTCATCAGACCAGAGAACGTTTTTCCGTGTCTGCTGAGCCTCCAACATACCTTTTGGCAAACCTGAATTTCTTTTGTTTCAGTTCTCACAACTCTTCCATAAGCTTTGTGGAGTATCTGAGCAATGACAGTCCTGGTGAACACCTTCTCACATCTGAACTTTGGATAATTCCAGCTTCTTCAGAGTTACCCTTGGCCTCTCTTTTGTTTCTCTGACTGTTGCCCTTCTCACCCAGTCACTGAACTTTGGTAGACAGACTCCTCTAGGCAGAGTCACTATTGTGCCATATTTTTTCCATTTTAATATGTATAAGGGATTTAGTATTGCTCTGCATGACTATTTATTTATTTATTTCTGCATGACTATATATATATATTTTTTGCTGGATTTATGTTGACAGCTCATTGCTCTGCATGATCCTGATTGTTTAGGTTCTCCATCATATTGTGGGGCATTACAGGAACAGGTGTATTTATACTGAGATCCTCTAGTCCTTAAATTGCACACAAATTCACTCCATTCAGCTAACTACATGACTTCTAATGGCAACCTGTAGAGGTTTCCACAGCGATATATGTAGTTACACTTTAGACCATTTCTTATTTGCAAGCATTGATTTTCTTCTCACTTCATATTATGGACTATTTGAGTGTAGATTCATGACATTTAATCCGAATCGGGTCTGTTGCAGTTCCAGGATGTAGTACAAAAAAATTTGAAAAAGTTCACTGGAAGGTGAATACCTATCCAAGGCACTGTAATAGAAATGGTAGAGAAAATCAGTCCTTATTTTTTTTCCAGGAGCAGTGACGTGATGGTAAACACACAGTGTTTGCTGGAGCTTTTCCAGTTCTGCTGGCGTTGTCAGAAAGAGTGCTGTATTACCGTTGAGGGCAACGAGAGGCTGTTTTCAGTCACACAGGACTGCCAGAGTTGTGGACACCACAGAGACTGGAGGAGTCACCCGCCTTCAACCGAACCTGCACAGACCTTTCATAACGAGAAAGAACATACACTGAAGCGTGAAGATGATGACGAGGTGTGTATTTATTAATGCAATCAGATACACTTCAGCAAAAGCATCATAATGAGTCCATCTGTTTGTAGAAGAAATTATATTAAAGGCCGTTAACATTGAAAACCGTGTGTAATTAAATTATTTTTTCCACATGATCCCCAAGTGTTGTTAACGAAGGCTTTCTGTGATCCTGCAGGTTGTGGTTCAGATCGTGTCGTCAGATAACGAGTGCAGTGAGCAGGTGTTTATTGAAGAGGATGGGTCATATTTATCTAGTGATGATGAAGAAGCAAGTCTGCAGGAGGAGGAAGTGAAAAAGAAACGAAAGAGGAAGTCTAAAAGTAAAGACAGTTCAGATGAGTGGGAGCCAGGTTTAGATGAAGAGGCCACAGACTCCGATGTGTCCAATGAGGAAGCTTTAAAGGAGGACGGTCAGGGTAACCTTGTGGTGTGGTGCACACAATGTGGGACCGAGGCCTCGCTCTCCTGTTCTGTTCACGGACACAAAAAGGTGTTCTGCTGCGCTCGGTGCGGTGCAGGTGACGACATTCAAACACGTAATATTGAAACACTTCCTGTCCGGTTTGATGACGTCGCCGGGTTTCAGAAACATGCTGAACAGGAGCACGGAGCCAAACCTTTCTATACACTGTGTCAGGACTGTGGCAAGTTTTTTACAGCAAAAAAAGAGCATGTATGTGAACATAAAATCAAATTTATCGTCTGTCCGGAGTGCGGGAAAAGGTTCCTCTCCGAGGCCGGCTTAAAGTTGCACCACACTCAGCTCCATTCGGATTATGATCACCCGTGTAAATACTGTCTGAAGGTCTTCAAAACCAAGTCTGCGAAACTGGAACACGAGCAGACTCATCCTAAAGAAAGTCAACCATACCGCTGTCCAGATTGTCCAGAGAAGTTTGACAACATTCACAAACGCAACAACCATGTCGTATCCCACCGAGGTCCCCATAAATATGTGTGTGATGTTTGTGACAAAGGCTTCAGGGATATTAACAGGCTGAGGAGGCATAAGCTCATCCACTCTGGAGAAAAGCCTTTCAAATGCCAAGTGTGTGAGCGGTCCTTCAACCAGATCTTAAACCTCACTTCCCACATGCGGGTCCACACTGGAGAGAAACCTTTCACGTGTGAGCAATGCGGAGAGTGTTTTAACCACAACGTCAGCCTGAAGAACCACAAGCAACGACACCATGACTCGAGTTTGACTCAAGAGAAAGAAGTGCTAAATGATGTAGAGAATACGGTGATGAATACACAGGTAGAGGTTCCATAACTGTTATGACTTTGGTCCAGGCTCTAAACAGGAACAGTATATCTCTACGGAAATCCCAAAGAAACTGAAGATCAGTCTGACTTTTTCTATCTACAGACCATGTGATAATTTTGAAAGCAGCTCTGTTTGCTGTCCCTGTACTAACTTAATCATATTCTTAGACCCTGACCTATGTACTGTGTACCAACATGAAAATGTTTATTCATGAAGAGTACTCTATCAAACAGTAAGCACAGTCACCTTGCTTCATGGTAGAAACTCATTTTTTGTTGTATTAATTAATTGCACAAATGAATGAACACAATTGCACAAGCCTTTTTACCAGAAACTGGCATATTTCCCCATCCACCTACCTCCAGGAAACAAACTCGCAATGTGTCTCAAACACGTGCTTACAGTATCTTCTATTCTATACTGTTATTAAGTGTTAAGACTAACCGTGGTTTTCCTAGTAGAAACTTACTAAAATCTCTGTTTTGTGTATAAGTCATCTGGGTTTTCTAGATTAGGAAATAGTTTTGACGCTAAGAACAGATCAAGTTTTATATTTGAGACACAGTTCATGGCAATAATCACGATGACGGAAAGATTTAAAGAGAAACAGAGCGCGTCAGTGATTTTATCATCGCTGTGTATGAAATCATTAAACAATACAACACTTCCCACTAGACTGGTAAGAGTCAGTCAAGGAATATTCCTTTGGTTTTTAGTCACTCATGTTAGACATCTGTAGGTTACTAACGTATTAAAAATGTTCAAACTTTACAGTAGTCTTGAAATTGTATATCTGGAGTTATTAAAGTGTAGGGTGGTCAAAGCTTGGGGTTTGGTGAAAATGTATGATGTCTATTTGGGGTTGTTTGCCCAAAATTTTGGGAATCCCTTTTTTTTTTTTTTTAAATCAAATTTAACTGACGTAATAATTTTTCACAGTTTCACACTTTCTACACACTTTTGCACACATTTCAGGTTCACATTTCTACCTGATTCGATGCTGATGATTTAACTAGTACCTTAACTGGAATGTTTGCATTATCTGGCATGAGTGACCACCCCTTTCCATCACTTAAGATGTATATACATGGGTTAACCACAAGTGGATCAGTGAATTGAAGTCCAGCATTTGGAACATGGTTGGGCTTCCTAAATCAGACATGGTCTCCACATGTGAATATTGGGCTTTTAGTGCCTCGGTGTCTTGTGTAACAATTTTCCAGCTGTCCAAAACATTGGTGGTGCTGAAGCGGAGCTGTCTCTTCAGTACCATAGCGGCAGTCGTGGGAGGAGCGCTCATTCCCTTTTGTGCGCCAGCCGCCGGCCTGCCGTCACACTTGTTTTTCTTGCTCTGATGTGCAGTGACTCTCTCATGCGCTCCCTTCTGCTTGCTCTCCTTCTGTGTTGGAAGAATAGTCCATTTAAGCTGCATTTTCCATCCCATAGCGAGCTTAAATGGAGATACACCTGTCGTTGCATTCTGTAAGAATGGCAGGTAATGTGAGAAATATAGAGAAAGGGGGTTTGGTGGAAGGGTAAGTATAAAAATGATGAAAAAAAAACAAGCATTTTTGCAAATGAGCACTGAGCTCACAGTAAGTAAAAAAAACAAAAAAAAAAAAACTGAGAATGTGCTTGGGCAATAGACAGTGACAATGGAGAATGAGTACAGTACAACAGAGTAGTTTATTATTCGTTTTTTATATTATTCATTATTTCAATTAGTCTTTTATTTCTTCTTTTTTTTTAATTATTATTATTATTATTATTATTATTATTATTATTATTATGATTAGGGGCCAAGCATCGCGTGTGCATAGGCACCTATTGTAATTGTTAGTGTTATTATTATTCTGCTTCTTCATCTTAATCTGCTCTTGAGTCTATGGCAGCCCATAGAACTATACATAGGAAAGTTATGAAATTTGGCACACAGATAGGGTACAATCTGAAATGTTACCACTGCAAATTTGGAGTTTCTAACTCAAACCCTTTAATGCCACCAACAGCTCAAATTTGCACTGTTATGCTAATAACATTTGAACCGTAAGGGCTACCGTAAGTTAGAGGACAAGTTAGGGGTTAGTGAAGTATTCACAGAAGAGGTGGGTTTTTAACCGTAATTTCTACTTGCAGCTATATTTATTATTATTATTATTATTATTATTATTATTATTATTATTAGGCCCTTTACTAGTTATTATAATGATGGATGAGATGGTAATACTAAGTATACATATTATTATTATTATTATTATTAAATTTATAAAGTACAATGTCCTTATTAGTATTAATAGTCCTTTACTATTATTTGGATTTAAAATCTGACAACCTGCACTTGTTCAGTTATTTAAATTAGATAATATTTAAAAGTGAAACCTAGGTTTTGTGTATTTCACAGAGTTTCTTACCTATACAAATGCCCTTAAAATAATGAAAAGTAAAAATGCAACTATTAAAAAAAAAACATTTTGCTATAATAGAAGAATATGATTTGGAAAATAAACCCTAGCTTTTTTTTTTTTTACATTTATGTTTATTTGGTTTTTTTTTATTTACTTATTTATTTTTCTTTTTCCATGTAATGCACTACTGCACCTGATCTTACTATTATATTCCAGTGATGTATGATTGCTGCCGTGTTGTTTGTACATGACATATTGTTCAATAAAACAAGGTTATTTAAATTAAATTGTAAACTGTATAATATCATAATGACCGTGCTCTAATGTATGAGATGACCTGTTTTCAATAAAAAATTGAAAGTTTTATGCTCTCTACCTCAATTACAGTTGGATATTTCTATACCGGCCTTGATATATGATAAGATTAAACTGGGTTTTATAATGGGAAGACAGAAAGCTGGAATTTTTATATAATAACCAAATAATTTTAGCTAAATTATTTCCACATAAATGTACATTTAAAAATTAATGTAATCACTGTGGATTAGTGGTTAGCACATTCACCTCACACCTCTGGGGTCGGGGGTTCGATTCCCACCGTGGCCCTGTGTGTGTGGAGTTTGCATGTTCTCCCCGTGCTGCGGGGGTTTCCTCCGGGTACTCCGGTTTCCTCCCCCAGTCCAAAGACATGCATGGTAGGCTGATTGGCATGTCCAAAGTGTCCGTAGTGTATGAATGGCTGTGTGAATGTGTGTGTGATTGTGCCCTGTGATGGATTGCCACCCTATCCAGGGTGTACCCCGCCTTGTGCCTGATGCTCCCTGGGATAGGCTCCAGGTTTCCCCGTGACCCTGAAAAGGATAAGCGGTATAGAAGATGGATGGATGGATTTCATTGTTTTTCAGAAAGCACTGTCTCTTTATTTGGATTCACTCAAAGTAATGAAATCTAGGAAAGCCAATTTACTCCATACACTTATGTCAGTCAGATCATTTAATTGGACCCCAATCAGAGGTTACACTGGATTGTCTTGTTTGTTTGTTTTCTTTCTTGTATAATGTATTTATTTGTCCATTCAATCGTGCTGTAATTTTATTTTAGTTTCTTTATGTTACTGACCTGTATGCTTGTATTTATTTGCACCTTGCTTGCGTATTTTCTCTTTGCTCAGTCCTAAACTGTACTTTTATTTTAATTTTATTTTTTTGCACGTTGCCATGTTGGTTCGATTTGTAATTTTGAAAATAAAATTAAAAAAATTAAAAATACATGCCTCAATTGGAAAAAAAAGCTTTCTTCACAAATTATCTTCACTTCCGCATAGATCTCCGACGCGCGTTCACGAGAGAGCCACTACGCATGCGTGTCGCGATGACGCAAGACCCGTCGTTCTCGCGATACAACCGAATCCGGAAGTGCTGCACAAATACTGGGATAACTTTAGTAATCTAGTAGGAATATCTAGAATATAGTTATTTATCTCTCTATTTTCTTTTATTTATGTATTATTGTTTTGGTATTATTATTATTATTATTATTGTTATTATTATTATTATTATTATTATTATTATTATTATTATTATTATTACCCCCCCCCCCCATTTTATTTAATTTTTTCTGCCAACCTACTGCCCATACTCCAGTCCAGTAGGTGGCGGTAATGCATCTTTAGTTGGTTTGCCAACCGCCATTAAAACAAAAAGAAGAATAAGCAGGACGTGCTGCACTGTTAAATAGCCGAGGAAGAGGGACGGTGTATGCAAGTGTCGTTCGTTACAGTTTATTTTCCAAAAATGGTGTTAAAGTGTGCGTTTCCTGGATGCCAGAACCTTGAGAAATCAGCGAGAGTACGCAAAAGTGCATTCCCGAGTCCGCCAGATGAAAGGCTGACCTTTCACAGATTCCCAGTGAATGATCCTGAGCGTCTGAAGCTGTGGTTGCTCTCTGTTCATCAGGACATCACTTTACCCCTTCACTGTGTCAGACAGATGAGGCTGTGCAGTCAACATTTCACACCAGACGATTTTAGAGCAGATGAGGGGAAGATACGACGGTATCTGAAGAAAACGGCTGTTCCTGTGATGTTTATACAACACTTCAAGCAGGAGGACTGTGAGAGGGAGTTAAAAGCAGAGTTACTGTCGCTTGCTTGTGAGGTAAACATGTCAACTGCCTTTGTCACCAGTCTGCAGTAAATACTAAGTGTTTACTTTTATTTGGCTTAGTTTATATCAGCAGAGTAACGTTTCAACACTAATCTATATCTGTAGATATAGATACAGGGGTAACCTGGGCCTGCTTAAATGAGGTAGGTATGTGCCGGTGGAGAGGGATGTGTTAAAGATGTGTTAAAGATGTGTTTGAGTGCAGGTAATAGTGTGGGAGAGATGGACTGAAGAAGGTGAGAAGGGATTGGGTCTAGAGGACAGGTTGTGGGATGGCTAGAGAGGAGGAGTTTTGAGACATGAGTCTCTGAGACAAGGAAGTTGAGATTACATGGAGATGGTGGGTGTCTGGGGTGGAGAACTGGTTCCTGATTGATGTAACCTTGTTGGAAAAGAAAGTGGTTGAAGTCGTCTGCAGTGAGAGATGTAGGGGAAGGAGGAGGAGGGGGACAGAGAAGAGAAGAAAAGGTTGTGAAGAGAGCATGGGTTTTGGGAGAGCTGCTAATGTTCTCCTGGTAGTATATGGCTTTGGCGGTAGACATGCTATTGGAGAAAGACGAGAGAAGTGTTTGGTAATCGGTTAGGTCGGTCGGATTGTTTGATTTACGTCATTTCCTTTCAGCCGCCCTTAACTTGATCCGATTGTTATGAAGAGTTTCTGAGAGCCAAGAGCGAGGGGGTGACGTGCGAGCTGGCCTGGAAGTTTGGGTGGAGATGCTGTCGAGAAGATGTTAGAGTGGAACATAGCATGTCTATTGTGTTGTGAGGAGTCCAGTGAGGAGAGGTGGCTATGAGAGGGAAGTGAGGTGGTGACAATGGAGGAGAAGTGTGAGGGGTAAGGGCGTGAAGACGAAAGGAGATTGACGGTGAGGGGAGAGAAATAGAAACCTGGATAAAGAAATGTGTGGAGAGGAGTAATAAGAAGATGTGGTGTGGTGCAGTTACATGTGACGATGAGGTCGAGCTGTTTGCCGGCATTATGAGTTGCTGGGTCGATGAACTGCTTGAGGTCAAACTTGGGCAGGAGGGCAAGAAAAGTATCCATAAGAATCTACTCGTGCATCAATATATTGAAAGGCAATACACGATTGTTTGGTTCTGCATGTTTTATCAGGGGTTCTCAAACTCTGTATAGTCAGGGACCTCTTTAACTGTGAACTAAGTTATGGACCCCTCCAAACATAACACAACTGTTCAAATAGTAGGCTCATGATTTAGTTTTTTGATAAGTGACCAGCCAAATATTCTACTGACTATAAATAAATCAATTGATTGTGGTCATTTTTTTGTGATGTCCAGTAATATATCAAAGTAATAATGAAAATTAAGGACCCTGTAGCTATACTTCATCGCCCCCTGGAGGTCAGGACATCAACTTCGGGGCAAATGGAAAATTTATATTCGCATTAACATTACAGAAATGTTTGTTCTTGATTTGAAAGACGTCTCCTAAAAGAGAAAGTTCACCTACTCCTGTCACAGCATGTTCTGAGGTGGAAAAAAGCTCATGGCTTAAAGGTAGGAAGAATATCTGATCATTTTGCATAAACACAGTAAGTTGAGATTATGATGTTCATGCATTAAACAGAGGTTGTGGGTGTGTTTGTTTTTTTTTTCAGTCATGCAGGACTGCCAGAGTTGTGGCCACGACAGCGATTTGAAGAGTCACCCAGCCTCAGCCGAACCTGCGCAGACGTTCATTAATGGGTCAGAACATACACTGAAGTGTGAAGATGATAAGGAGGTGTGTGTTAATGCGAGCAGCTACATGTATCCGCACTGTTTGCGAAAGCACTTAAAATTGAAAACCATGTGTAATTAAATAATTTTTTTCCACATGATCCCCAAGTGTTGTTAACGAAGGCTTTCTGTGATCCTGCAGGTTGTGGTTCAGATCGTGTCGTCAGATAACGAGTGCAGTGAGCAGGTGTTTATTGAAGAGGACGGGTCATATTTATCTAGTGATGATGAAGAAGCAAGTCTGCAGGAAGAGGAAGTGAAAAAGAAACGAAAGAGGAAGTCTAAAAGTAAAGACAGTTCAGATGAGTGGGAGCCAGGTTTAGATGAAGAGGCCACAGACTCCGATGTGTCCAATGAGGAAGCTTTAAAGGAGGACGGTCAGGGTAACCTTGTGGTGTGGTGTACACAATGTGGGACCGAGGCCTCGCTCTCCTGTTCTGTTCACGGACACAAAAAGGTGTTCTGCTGCGCTCGATGCGGTGCAGGTGACGACATTCAAACACGTAATATTGAAACACTTCCTGTCCGGTTTGATGACGTCGCCGGGTTTCAGAAACATGCTGAACAGGAGCACGGAGCCAAACCTTTCTATACACTGTGTCAGGACTGTGGCAAGTTTTTTACAGCAAAAAAAGAGCATGTATGTGAACATAAAATCAAATTTATCGTCTGTCCAGAGTGCGGGAAAAGGTTCCTCTCCGAGGCCGGCTTAAAGTTGCACCACACTCAGCTCCATTCGGATTACGATCACCCGTGTAAATACTGTCTGAAGGTCTTCAAAACCAAGTCTGCGAAACTGGAACACGAGCAGACTCATCCTAAAGAAAGTCAACCATACCGCTGTCCAGATTGTCCAAAAAGGTTTTCCAACATTCATAAACGTAACAGACATGTCCGGTCCCATAGAGGTTCGCAAAAAAATGTGTGTGACGTATGTAAGAAGAGCTTTAAGGATGCGTACAGGCTGAAGAGGCATAAGCTCATCCACTCTGGAGAACAGCCTTTCAAATGCCAAGTGTGTGAGCGGTCCTTCAACCAGATGGTAAACCTCACTTCCCACATGCGGGTCCACACTGGAGAGAAACCTTTCACGTGTGAGCAATGCGGAGAGTCGTTCAGTCACAACGTCAGCCTGAAGAACCACAAGCAACGACACCATGACTCAGGAGGACAAAGTGATGAATGACTTAGAGCAGGATGTCCCCAAGAAAATGCAGGGCCACTAGATCTCCTGTTTTGTTTCATTTCATTAGAAATATCGAGCCCTGTGTAGGATAAACAGTATGGTAAATGGATGGATAACCAGACCCTCTGATTCACTGTATCACACCACCACCATGTCGTTCTTTACCTTTAACAACACAGCACTTCCTCTAGACTGGTTCAGCCCAAGGAATATTCTTATGTTTGTTTGTTTGTTTTAGGTATTTGTGTTAAATACAGTATATGTATGTTGCTGATTTTAAAAATGGTCTAAATATTCAACAGTTCAAATTCATAATGAATAGTTATTAAAGCCTATTAAGGTACTGTGTATATTTACTGCATACATAAGCTGTTTTTTCAGGAATACTCTTGGATATGGCAGGCTTTTGAAGCTCACCTCCAGCGGCCTTCTTTCCAGTCGTCATGCTCCTGTAGTCAAACACCAGAATGACGCTCCGTGTTATTTATTCACCAGGTGGAAAATCGAAATGTGCATTTTGGTCATTTTATGGTTTAGGTTCTTGACAGACATAATGATGACGTTCTTTTAATTGAAGCCTGCATTGAAAAACCTGTCTTCGAGCACTCTTCTGCTGTTATTTTTATAATTCAGACTGTGCTGTCTCTCTCATTTTCCTGCACAATAAACACAAATTACAGAACCATTTCTGGGAAACAAAATCATTTTTGTTGCTTGATGGCTTCAGTTGAATGTGTTTGAGGAAAAACCCAGTAAACTTGTGTCAAATTTATGAAAGAAAACGGAGAAAATGTCCTGAAAACAATCAGAGCTCACGCCTGAATGTGTAGCAGATTTGCAACAAACTTATGTATTAACATAAAAACATACATTTTTCCACTACCAAAGTAGGGACAAGATTTAAAATCCCTCAGTGTTGTTTTTCCAGCTTCTTAATTATAGCCTAGCGGTTAACCTCCCACATCTTCCCACAATTTCAACTTCAGTGGAACTAAGAGGCCTGAACCTGTTCCAGCATAACAATGCTCCAGTGCACAAAGCAAGCTCCAGGCATGGATGAATGCTTTGCCAAAGCTGGACAGAGCCCTGACCTCTCAACCCCACTCAACGACTCTGGGATGAACTGAAACTCCCCTGACATCAGTGTTACTCAAATCCCTACAGCCATGCTCCAAAATCTAGTGGAAAGCCTTCTCGGAAGACTGGAGGTTATTATAGCAGTAAAGAAGGGAATACATGTGGAATGAGATGTTCAGGTGTCCACATACTTTTGGGTATACACACTATATGTTTTGTCTCAAATTTTGCCAGAAATGCCATTAGTCTATACTGATTGTAACTCCATACCTGAAATATATGCGTTTATAGAGATGTACAGAAATTAGGGTTCATCCAGGACGTGACGTAATTACACGGGATATGATTGGCTGTTGAGCACGAACGTCTGAATGATCATCTGCAATCTGATTGGCTCCTGAGCTCGGCTTTAGATAACAGAGCTGTGTGGAAGTTGTATTACACTGGAGGCATTGGATTTCCTAATTGTTCGTCTCGTGTCGCATTTCTTTATTATTTATGATTATTTTTTGTTGTTGTGGGTCTGTCTTCGTACAACTGTAAACATTTAGTAGCATGTGGAATCGTCAGGAGAGGTTAAGGCAGCTGCATAAGTGAGGTTATTGTGTTATTGTTCTGAATTGTCAGTCATAAACAGATTGTAAATAGACACAAGGACTATTAATGTTCCGTGTTTCGGGGTTTTTGTGAACACTGCATGGAGGCTGGACTGCTATCCAAAATCTCCGAGTGTGCTGTTCTCTAATAATGTGTTCAAACCTGATGGATTTGTCATGGATGCTACCTCGCAGCACTGACACTGAGGTATATATTGTTTACTTTGGGTGTTTGCTTTTATACAGACTCGTTATTAGGTTTTTCACTGACAGAATGCAGTCATTGTTTCGGTTTTCAGTTGTGAAAGGTGCATTCACGTGCTCGTGGGATTGCCGTGTTGATTTTTAAACCATTTACTACCCTGCTGGAAAAAACCCCCCAAAACAATAGAAGCTAACTGTTTTCACTACAAATACCATTACAAACAATCAGCTAACCATTAAAAACATTACCATTAATGGTATCCACTAGACATAACATGCCCACAATAGAAGGCAACAAATTACCAGTAGAGACCCACAGGGACCATTATAGCTTCCATTAAAACCATTACAGGTTCTATGAAAGTTTCTATTGTTTTTTTTCCCCCAGCAGGGTAAATTGTAATGAATCAGTCAGTCTTTACGTCTAAACGTTAGCTACACTGTAACAGCAGCGCTTTCAATAATTAAAATCACAGGTTTATATTAATGCGCTCTTTCTAATACCTTATCGTTTCTATAGTAACAGCTCATTTAAAGGGACTTTCAAACCGATTTAAGTTCACATGAGGATGCTTTCTGTAAGTAGATTCGAAACTCAAAAGTACCTGATGAGCCACAATTTATTTATTGTTTGCCTTATCAAGTTGAACAGAAAGGCTGGTGATGAAACGGTCGTTTGTAGCTGCCGTAACGTAAGTGTTAACAGGAAGTCACTTGTCTCGCGGATGTTACACAAGAATAAATGTAACGGTAGCGTTGTAACAAGCGTGATGTTTCATTCATTAATGAATGAAAAATTGTAAACGTTTGCAGATCGCTGTGGTGTAAGAGGAATAAAATGTTTCAGGGTGTGCTGTAATGGGAAAATAATCAACTTAAGGGTGAAAACATTCACCGCATTGCATTTTCCAGCACGGCACACCCGTATAGCGTTTTATTCCTTAAATCTGCTCTATTTTGGTATCTTCCTCGCTAACGTGTACCCTACGTAAAAAGCCGTTAACGACACCAGCAGTTATAAATGTATGGTAGTGTCTAAAAGTGACTAAAAGTAGATCGATCATGGAAAATATTACAGACATTAAAGCTATTTGTAAAAAACATGGCAGCATTTATTTACCTTGTTTCAGATTGCATGTGAAGGCAGTATTATAACCATTGCTGTCAGGAATGCAAATTTAAAAAATCTGAACTGTTGAGACTACTTTAACTCTTTTTTCCAGAATCCAAAAAATGGATTTTGCGCCTGTTTTGGTAGTGCCCGTTATCAGCATTGAATTTATTCGTGATGTCACACTCCACTGTAGTGGTTAATATGAAAGTAGACACTCAGGGCTTTAATAATCAGCAGTTTTTACACGATTATTTCTGTTTTTTTACCTAGCCTACTAGGTTTGAATGCTATAATTTTATTGTGGCAGTTGTATACATTGTTTTATTATCAAAAAAGCTTTAGTTGTGCTGTTTGTTTTATCTCTGTACCAATATACTAATTCTACTCTCCCATCGTCCCGTTCACCAGCAGTTAAACATGGAGTCATGATACTCTACACACAGAAACCCAACAGTGTCCTGACTCTGACTTGCCACGATTAAATAATTCATTTGTTTATACTGACTGAAAATGTCCGTTAAGTCGAGTTCCATTCTGCTGGCTGAATGTAATGCCAGTGTACTGCGAGAAAGCCTTAAATGAATTTGGCAGAACATCACATTTACACAATCTAAAACTTATATGAAATGTCGTCAATGAGCTAAAGTAAAGGAATTGCTTCCTGAGATAGTTTTGCACTGGAGACAAATTGCATGTAGACATTGTTTGGATGAACAATACACGTTTTATAAAATATGATGGAGTTTTAGCAAAACATATATTACGATATGAATCATATATAACGTACAATTCAGCTCTCAATACTACCAATAACAAAGACGCACCCGCTGAAGTGTGACCATACGCAAGAAAGAGAACGTTTGAACAAAGAACATTAAAGACAGTATGAAAATGATCCATTCATGATCATTCGTAATCCATTTATATTTTATACAAAACGAAACGCCTACTCAATCTTTATAGTCAGTATTGGATTACATACAGTTAATGAAAGAAATGTTAACTACCAGGTGTTTTGTTCATGCTTCTTACTGGTGAGGGAGCTAATATTAACGTTATGAGAGAGAGAGTCTCATTTCAGAGTTGTTTACGACTTTGTAAGTACTAGTACATAAAGGTGGAAAATGATATTTATAGACACGTATGTACCCCACCTCCCAAGCAACTCCACCACCACTCAAACACCGTTAGAGCTTTCTAAAGGCTCCGGTTGGATTTTAATGTGTTTCTGATGGTGTCTAATGGTAGTTTTAATGGAATTTGTCGTTCCTAATGGGAGTTTTAATTCTCAACTAATTATTCCCCAATGGCCGAATCAATTAAATTTTATTTATATAGTGCTCTTAACAGGGGCCGGTGCCACAAAGCAGCTTTACCGAAATCCGGATATAGATTTAGATTTAACCCCCGATGAGCAAGCCAGAGGCGACGGTGGCGAGGGAAAAACTCCCTGAGAAGACATGAGGAAGAAACCTTGAGAGGAAACAGAGTCAAAAGGGAACCCATCCTCTTCTGGGTGACACCGGATAGTGCGATTATAAATAATTTCCCTTGAATAACTGTATGCTATAAGATCAAAGAGTGCTGTGTGTACTGAATGATCTTCAGTTTGAGCATCAGGGTCTTTTTTCGCCCCATTAAGGCTTAAAGGGTCTCGACTCTGTAACCTATGCATATATAAATATTCACATCAAATATTCGTGGATTTATTTATTTATTTATCAGCTACTATGTCCAACTTTACCGTTGACATCCATAATTTAATTCAAGGTTTACTGTAATCCTGTTTCGGTTTCTTCTCTCTATCAGCGACATGTTACAATCCAAAGCGGAGGACCAATTCAGCTGGCAAAATGTGTGCAGTGCTGCAGTAAATACCACTGTCCGTTCTGCAAGCCTGAGATTTTTAAGCCAACCGTGGAGAGCAAAGTGAGGAAGCACATTAAAGCGCATGAAAAGAGGGCTGTCAAGTTTGAAGGCAAGCAACTTATCTGGTGCACATACTGTATGGGAAATGAAATATATTTACCATGCAAGAATGATATATTATGTACAACCTTCTGTTCATTTCTATTCCTCTCTTTAAAAAAAAAATCCAAACAAACAAACAAATAAAAAATTTCCTTCCAGAATATGCAATCTTCAAGTGCGGCTTATACTGCAAGGCTGTTTCACATTTCCACTGCCCCAAATGCAGTAAATTAGTGGAAAAAAAGAACAAATTCCTGGAGCATCTGGTCAAATGCGTGGGAACGGTGACACATGAGGATAGAGAGAATCCCTTCCTGTTAAAGGAGGAGCCGGAGTGGTGTAATTTGTCTATGAAAGAAGATGCAGACTCTTGTCGCATGTCTGAGGAGCAGGATGGTCACCCGGCTGTTGTTCTTGGAGAGGAGGTAAGTCATCTTATTTGTAGTTATTTATTTATTTATTCGTAGGCAGTAGGACACTTTCTAGTCATCTCTTTCAAGCATGTCTCATGCAGAAGATGATGCTTTAATGATGATTGTTCACTCATGGAACGACCGAGACCTTGGAAGACTTTCACAATTCAGCTGTTATGGTGTACATCATCTACATACTGTTTAAAAAGGGAAAAGAAAGTAAAGTGCACAATCTTGCAGGCTGATTAATGCGTCAATTTACTGTATGGTCAGTCGCCTGTGTTAGAATATGATTAAAGATTTCTGTTAATAAATCCATTGTATAATATGAACTTTTCGCTGCTTGTGACATAAATATCCATGTTCACAGGAAGGGAAACCTGCTAGAACCACACTCGGGCCGTGTTCGTTTATACCTGGCCGGATGCAAGAGTTTTGTCACCTTTTACACTACGTGGGCAAAAGTTTGTGGACACCTGACCATTACACCCATATTTGCTTGTTGACCATCTCATTCCAGATTTATTTCCTTTTTTATTTCCTTCTAATGAGCTCCAGTCTTCTGAGAAGGCTTTGCACTTGAGTGTGGAGCTTGGCTGTGAGTGTTTGAGCATTAAGGAGGTCAGGCACTGATGTTGGGGTGCAGTCGATGTTCCAGTTCATCCCAGTGGGGTTGAGGTCAGGGCTCTGTGTTCTTCCACCTTCTTCCGAACCTTAACACACCATGTCTTCATGGAGCTCGCTTTGTGTACAGAGACGTTGTCATGCTGGAACAGGTCCTGGCCTCTGCAAACTGTAATCCTACAGCATACAAATACATTCCAGACAATTAACAAATTAGCGTGCTTCTAATTTTCTGGCAACAGTTTGCAGAAGAACCACATATGGGTGTAATGGTCAGGTGTCCACATACTTTTGGACGTATACTGTAATAAGCCAGTCATATCAAAAAGTCTTAGGTACACACCCCTATTATACTTAGACCCATACAGCTACTGGAATGTTAGTCATACATGGACATTATATGGAGGTTACCTTTAGATGAAATAAGGAATAAAACACTTGGGGGCTGTTATAACAAATAATGAATGACAGGATGGTGTGACGAAGCCGTTAAGGAGTTATTGTTACCACCACACGTCCTGGTGTGTTTTATTCCTCTTATACCACAGCAAATTTTTTCTGTCTGTAATTACATTCAGAGTAGTGGAACGTTCACAAAACAAGTTACTTTCTAAAATCACTTCATTTACCATCGTTCCCTCAAGGTCTCTTGAAATAAGGCACAAAGAATGCAGCTTGTCCTAAAGACTTTACAAAGGTAGTGAGCTTTCAGTCCCAGTTGCTTTTATCTATCTATCTATCTATCTATCTATCTATCTATCTATCTATCTATCTATCTATCTATCTATACCTTCTGACTGAGCAGATGTGAGAATTAATTGGAGATATTTTACATAGAAGTTATGCTGTTGTTACAAAACTAGGATTCAAACGCCATCAGTTTTACCATCCATGCCATATTATATAACTGTCTCCTCAAATCAGTAAACTTCCTCGTATAGGTAGCTTTTGAAATTTAAATCAAATGTAAACATGTACATGGTTTGGTAAAGGTTGATTAAAATGCATTAATGAAATACGAAGTAGGTAGGACGTATTGTCGTTACGTAAATACTGACTTTAATGACAAAAGGATGTAAGGCACGTACATATATATTCCAATTCAGTGCTTTATTCTGGTCTTTTTTTTTCTCCTTTTTTCTTTTACAGCGACATGTTACAATCCAAAACGGAGGACCAATTCAGCTGGCAAAATGTGTGCAGTGCTGCAGTAAATACCACTGTCCGTTCTGCAAGCCTGAGGTGTTTAAGCCAACCGTGGAGAGTAAAGTGAGGAAGCACATTAAAGCGCATGAAAAGAGGGCTGTCAAGTTCGAAGGCAAGCGACCATTTTGGGTTTCGCTCCTGCTGCATAGATATTTTACAAAGTAATAATTGCGTATTGTTAATTTGCTCCAGAACGATCCATATGGGAATCATAAAAACGAGTAAATAAATAAATAAATAAATAAATAAATAAATAACTTTCAGCAAGTGATATATCAAGCTTTAACATATGAAGGTGCTGCATAGGATTTTTTATTTTTTATTTTTCAGAAGTACAATTTTCCCCACAGAACATTTTGGTTTCAAAACTATTGACACCCCTAAAATGAATGTCTTTTTTAAAGCCTCGCCTAGAGAGAATAATGACACAGATGGTCTTCCTATAATGTCTAATGTCTAACTAGGTTGTAGGCACTTGTAGAACGATCCGCTCCTTGCAGAAATTTCAGTGTTCTTAGGTTTGTACATTGGAATACATTTGAGAGCACAGGTTTTCAATAGTTTAAATTCAGACACTGAGGTCATCACTGTAAAATGTTTTTGTTCCACAACCATTTTTGTTGAATTAAATGTCTGTGGTTTTGCATCTGTTCCTGTTGAATGTTCTATCAATGGCCCTGTCTAAGTTTTTATCTGAGTCTTAACGTCTTGGTAGAGGAATCGCTCTGGGTTGGTTTGAGCTGAAATATCATGGTGCCTTGCGAAATTCATGATTCCATCAGCCTGCACAACAATCCCTGGACCGTCGGCCTCAAAACAAACACAAAACATAGAATTTGCTTATTTTTACTTGCTTAGAATTTCATGTTTATGTATATTTTTCTTATATACATTGCCTGACTTGTACAGGTTAACATTCATCTCTGTGTTTAAGTGTAGAGAAATCTCTTTGACCTTAATCTATATGTAACTTTATATTTTTACACCAGGAAATGATTAAAGGCGACAGTAGTTTATATGGATTCATGTCAATAATGCTCATTTTGATTCATTTCAAAACATTATTTTGTGAGGGTGAGGAATTATTTTGGCGTAAATGTGAGTGGTTTTACTTTTTAATCGGTCCATACAGGATTTTGCGGAGTTTTTTTTCTTTGTGATTGTTGCGGCCAAAAATGCGAAATTTGCGATGCAACTTTTTTTTTTTGCCAAAAATTACTTGAATTGGCGAAATTGCAGTTGCGCGGTCTTTCACAGCGATGTTTGTTGGTAAAGGATCAATTTGAGCTGTACTCATGTTCGACGCACGTGAATCGAAGAGGGCTTTGACCGAATGCATGTTGTGACGACGTCTTTAATTTTGTGACATGTCTTGTTGCAGGATATGTAATCTTCAAGTGTGGCTTGAACTGCAGGACTGTTTCACATTTTCACTGCCCAAAATGTTGCAAATTATTGGAGAAGAAGAACAGATTTGTGGATCACCTGCACAAATGCGTGGGCACAGTGACAGCTGAGGGTGGAGGACACCACCTACCTGTAAAGCAGGAGGCTGACAGCCACCATGTGCCTGAAGATGAGGAGAATAACCCAGTTCCTACAGCAAAGGTAGGCCAGATTGTTCTTGGGCTGTCGTAATTGGGACATTCCACCAGTAGAGTACCACTGAGGCATCGTTTAGTCTTCAAAAATTAACTTCCTTTGTTGTTTCATGCTTGCTTGGTTGCTTGGTAACAGGGTTGGAACCATGTGTCACTTTCAACATCAAAACAAACCCATTTTTTTATATAATACATAAAGAAATTGTTTAAATGTATAATCTTAGTCACAGAGGTGAGTTGTTTGCTTGATGATGAAACGTCCTGTTTGTCATGCGACTTATTGGTTTTACTCAGCTTACTGGTTGCACATACCAGTTGTGGGACATGGATTGAATGTGTGATTATTATTACTTAAAATAAGTTCATAATGCAGAAGAATGTTTTAACTTTTTATTTTTTATTTAATGTAATAAATTTTATTTTTATTGCTATATTTGCAAAAGTATTTTCAAAAAAGGTGGAACAAGAGAAAACTTGAAGCCTGTTTGAGGGGTACACTAAGGTTATTGTTATTTTAATATATATTTAAATCCATTTATTTCTGGTGATTTTGTAATGGGACAATTGCAGTTTATACATCTATTCGTTTTTTTTTTTTTTAATATTCTCTGCATGTATTCTTTAAAACTTATGGTGGAACAAAAAGGTTCTCTACTGGTGGACTGTACCAATTATAATATTTCAGACCAGACTTTTTCACACTCGGTCCGTTTCAGTGTTCCAAGTGGGCTCAGATCGAATGACTCAGCATTTTTCGTGCATAACAAATGAACCCCGACCCTTATAAAGTGACCCGCGTGCGAAGTTGGTCTGAGTACAGTTCTCGTTTCATTTTGTGGTCCACTCTTTCGTGCACTGTGAAAACCTTTTGCTTTATAGATGAAGAACTTGAGTGTTTCTGTACGTCCATACAGTTGAGGTCATAAGTTTACATGTGCCTTGCAGAATTTGTAAAATGTTCATTTTAAAACGAATAAATAAGAGGGAACATAAAAATTGCATTTAGTTTTTTATTTAGTCCTGTCCTGAATAATCTATTTCACATAGCAGATGTTTACATATAGTCCACGAGACACAATAATAACTGAATTTACACAAACGAACCGGTTCAAAAGTTTACACACACTCGATTCTTAATCTCGTGTGTCGTTACCTGGATGATCGATGACTGACTGTGTTTATGTTTTGTGAGAGTTGTTCATGAGTCCCTTGTTTATCCCGAGCAGTTAAATTGCCCACTGTTGTTCAGAAAAATCCTCCAGGTCCTGCACATTCTTTACTTTTCCAGCATCTTCTGCATATTTGACCCCTTTCCGACAGTATGATGTTGACTCGTACATGACTTTTACAAAAGGTGCAAACATTCACTGATGCTCAAGAAGGCAACACGATACGTGTTGATCAGTACGATAAGTTTACACGGGGTGTAAACTTTTGAACAGGATGATCTGTGTAAATTATTATTTTGTCTTATGGAAAACATCTTATGTAGCTTCTGGAAGGCGGTACTAAATGAAAAAAAAAAAAGATCTTTAAACAAAATAACATTTTAGGGGATTATGTTTGCCAGCACCATGTCGGCTGTGTCTTCATCAGTGGATGTTCGTGGAGGTCCACTTCTTCTCGACTGGTCCACAACACTTTAAGTCTTTTCGAATTTGTTAATAAGTTTGGCAGCAGTGTCCTGTCTGAAAAAAAGATTGGTATCTGGATCGGTTTCCGTCACTCAAGATGACAAGAAATCGGTATCGGCTGTAAAAATCCTGATCGGTGCGTCCCTAATGAACACCATTACATTAAAGCACTTTGCATCTGACGGGTAAATGAACTCACCCAACCATATCCTATATGAGATTATTCAGATATCTACACAATATACACAGAGCGGTTGGAGAACTGACTCCAGCCCAGAACCATGACAGTGGAAAATGTCTAATAGTGTAGCTTTAAATATATTTAAGAGGAGCAGACTTCAATCACTGAACATTGATGTTTATTGTATTTGTTTACAATGTGGAACAGGTTAACGGTTGTTTTTTTGTTGTTTTTTTTTTATCTTTTCCATTAAAGGTGTTTTTTATGCCTTTGTGATTGTACACAAAGTTCTTTAATACCTTTAATAAACATCTTTTAAAGCGTTTATAAATTCCCTCGAGAGCATTTCTGTAACAATTCATAGGTTTTTACAGGTCTATAGGTTTATATGGGTTTCTTTTCCTCATTGTTTCTTCATCTTCTTCCTTCCTTCCTTTCTTGTACTTCCTGAACTTGTATTTTTTATTTTTTTTATATGGAAACATCAATAAAGCTTTATTATTTATAATATAATAAAAGTAAACTAAATAAAGTCCAATGATGTGCACCTTTTATGTAGTTTAATGTAAATACACTACAGGTTGTCCCAGAAGTCTCCATACTAGTGTTAATTTTCTCAGCAGTTTTTAAATTTAGTCTTAGTCCCGTGTCCTTGAGTTTGTTTTTTTGTTTTTAAAAAAAATCATATTTAGTAAACCTTATCCTGATTTTTGTAGTCAAGTTTATAATAAAAATAAAGAGAGATTTTGCTTTTATTTTTTAAACTACATTTTAGTCATTTCATCAACAATATTTCATGTTGATGTAGTCACAGTTAGTGTTTAATGATATCGGTGTCGTCTCGTCATCGTCTCATTTTCCGTCATCGTTTCCGTTAAGGAAATGAACAGTTTCTTACACAATTGTTCATACTCAGTTTATATAATACATATATATTTTGTCTGACAACCTTTAAGAACGCCTTTGAAAAAAGAAGAACGTACTGAAATCATTCTCATGGCTGGATCGGGAAACCGTCGCAAGGTTGCGGTGGACTTGGAAATTGACATGGAAACATGACTGTCTGCAGAAAGTCTAAATTATGCAAACACACACATGCCCTTTTATACCTTTCTGCAAAAGCGAGCTCATCTTGGGCGGGGTTTTACCCTTTCTTCCTAAAAACAAACCCATCTCCTTCCCCACAATTAATTATTCATTACACAGTTAGTTGCTTTTTAGAAAGGTTTTATGAGGACACAGCTTTTAGTCTGTACAAAGTTCATTTTCTACCAGCTTAATGGTTTTCTAGCTTTCATCCCAGCTTGGTACACTTTTTTTCTGGAAGCCTTATTTGGTCTGCAAGCTTCAAAGGGGTCTTGATTGGAAACACAGTTTCGGTGAACGTCTAATTGCTGATTTATAGCTGTGCTGAGAAAATACACGGTTCTTCTAACTCCGAACACGGGAAATACAGAACGATACAGAAAACCACCTCAGTACACACTCGGAATATAACTTGATTAGAAAGTGCTTTATGGTTTTGGATTATGCTTCTAAATATTGGTTATACATATCGATTATGCTTGTTAACTCGTATTGATTACTGATTCTAAATGTTAGTTACACATATTGATGACACTTTGTGAATATATTCTTTAGTGGAAACAGTTTGGTGAAGAAACACATATGGGTGTGATGGTCAGGTCTCCGGATAGACCACTTTGTAGGTGCATAGTTATTTCTAACCAAAGATCTTCAGCCAACAGGGATGCTGTGGTCAGAAACGGACACTGATTGGGAAATTGGTTTATACTGGTGCTACTTCACTGACAGATTGACATTCTGACATATCTTTACAGGACCAAGATTGCCGCTTGGAGGTTGGGCCAAATCCAGCGCTACCATTGCAGTCTGAGGTCGTTTCAGTTCCTCAACCTAATCACAGACTCGCGTCCGCCAATCTACACGCCTCCAGATCACCTTGCACTTTTGTTAATCTGAGAACGAACAGAAAAGGAAGATCTCAAAAGGTATTGCATGTACATTTTTATAAGCAAAATTTCTGGGACGTCACTAGGATTTATTTATTATTGATGTCTTCACGATCTGCAGACGGGTTGAATTGAAATTGGTTTTGTCAGATAGCGCCAAAACAAACGCTCACTGCACAGCATCTAATGTTTATTCTTTATTTTTAAAGATGTCTTTTGTTGAAGGAAACACACCTACTCCACTGTCAACATGTTCCACGGTGGAAGAGAAGTCATGGCGTGAAGGTTGGAAGAAATAAACTTAAGTTAAAAAAAAAAAAGTTTTAAATAAAATAAATAAAGTCACTGACTTAATGATTGAAAGTAATCTGTTTTAGTGAAAGATCTCTCATTAGAATTTCTCACTGGGAAGTCCTTTCAAGAGTACTGTAAATACGTGATCTAGATGAGAGTGTGGAGAACACTGAGAACGTTTTTAATCCGGTTATCCTTTTGCTAATTGCAGGACTCTGTAGTTCCTACTTAGTCAGGCTTTGATTTTAATTAAACATTAAACAGTAAACTTATTTACAAGTTACATGTCTTTCCAGTTTGGATTGATCTTGGTTACTTTTTCTTCCACAGCTGTCAAGAGCCTTCAGACTTATCAGGAAACTAGCATTTTTAAGTAAGGCATTGACGTTTTATTATTTTTAGGAACACCTGTACACTTGCACATTCATGCAGTTACAGGTCAAGAGACTACGTTAATGTTCACATCAAATATCAGAATGCGGGAAAAGTGTGATCTCTGTGACTTTAACTGTGGCGTGGATGTTGGTACCGGATGGGCTGGTTTGAGTATTTCAGGATCTGCTGATGTCCTGGGATTGTCACTCACAACAGATGTGTTCTGAGATGCATATCGGCTGAGTGCGGTTGTAAAGAGTGCTTATTTGAGGTATTCTGATCATTCTAGTCATTTTCCTCTGATCTCTGTCATCAATAAGGTGTTTCATCCTGCAGACCCTCTGCACACATGATGTCTTTTGTTTTTCGCACCATTCTGTGTAAACTCTAGAGACTGTTGTGTGTGAAAATACCAGGAGATCAGAAGTTTCTGAAATACTCAAACCAGCTCATCTGGCACCAACAATCATGCCACGGTTAAAGTCAAAGCGATCACACTTTCCCCCCCAAGTATGAAGATTAACTGAAGCTCTTGACCTGTATCTGTATGACATTATGCATTGCGCAGCTGCCACATGATCGGCTGATTAGATAACTGCATGAATGTCCCTAATAAAGTGGACGGTGAGTGTAAACACTATATATGAATACTGGGTGATGAGACAAAAATATCATATCACGATACTCAAAGATGATAATGTATCACAATATATAGGCTTGCTAACAAACTGCCGGTAAAACTGTAGTGCTGCATAAAATTAACTGTACTTGTATTTAATTTCTACTATAATTTATTATTTAACGCTGAAAAGTGGGCGGGAAAAATGACAATATCAATATCAGCATTGTTAAGTTTTAATAATTCAAAAGCAGTACAAAACTTCGACTTCTAATCAGCTGCTTTCAAAAACGTTAATGTTAAAAGTAAACATCATGATATTATATTGTCTTTGTTTCTGGTTTAGCTTTTGCTGCTACTTACCAGTATTTCAACAAATTAATGGCATACTTAGAGTAGGTATATGATATATATATATATCTTATATATATATATATAACTATACGCCACCAGTCAAAAGTTTGTGGACACTCGACTGAAATGTTTCTTGTAATCTTAAAACCCTTTTGATCAGAAGGTGTGTGATTAAATGTTTGAAATCGGTGTTAGTTCATTAGAAAACTAACATTTTATTTACAAAAATATATATATATTTTTTAAACGGACGACTCGGAGAGAAATATTTTCCGAAAAGCAGCCGATAAGAGTCCGGCGTCGGCGTGAACTCCTTTAATACTGTTTAGAAAGCGTCTCGGGGAAATTCCTCAAGAAATCGGACGAGAAAACGCCAAGAATACATTTCTGGATATTCTAGGCGTAAGGGCGTCGACTTTGAAGATGATAAAATACTAAATTATTTAGATTCATTTTGGATTTTTTATCACAACATAATTCCCATTATAGTTCCATTTGTGTTACTCCAGATGACTTTATTATTATTTTAAAATGTGGAAAAAATAATAAAAATAAAGAAAGAGTGTGTCTAAACTTTTGACCGGTAGTGTACGTGTGTGTGTGTGTCTATGTGTATATGTGTATATATATTTTTTTTTCCATTTTGCAGGAGTCGTGAGGTGATTGTGAACACACAGTGTCTGCTGGAGCTTTTCCAGTTCTGCTGGCGTTGTCAGAAAGAGTGCTGTATTACCGTTGAGGGCAACGAGAGGCTGTTTTCAGTCACGCAGGACTGTCAGAGTTGTGGACACCACAGAGACTGGAGGAGTCACCCGCCTTCAGCCGAACCTGCACAGACCTTTCATAACGAGAAAGAACATACACTTGAAAATGGGGATGGTGAGGAGGTGGGTATTTATACACTACAGCCTACAGCATGTCTGTATTATTGAGCATAATGGCGGGATACACCCCATCACTCATTGATAAGTGTTGACATTTTACTTCATTGGTCACCAACCCTCTTCCTGCAGGTTTCATCTCCAACCAAAATGGAAAAAACACACCTGTTTTAGTCGATCGAGAATATCTTACAGCAATGATTAGAGGGTCAGGTGGGCACGATTATTGTTGGTGCTAAAGTCTTCAGCAAGACTTATGGGTTGGTGACCACCGGTTTAATTAAGGCTAGGTTATTTGTGATATTTGTGACATCACCTACAAACGTTTAGCATCGTTAATGCTTGTCTTGTACACTCATGACGTTAGAATCCAGACAATACTTTTTTGGTTTATATATATGATGATATATTGTGAGTGATGTGGTGTTTCCTGTCCCTAAACACACTGGCCCAGAATTACCGCTAGAATATTACACACAAATCAGTGTACAGAAGAAGCTACCAATGAATTAGCAGTCTCTAAAACGCATAAAAAGTCCACGATAGGGGCAAAGGGAATCTGGAATTTTAATTATATTAAAAATTAACGATATAGTCGATCAGACGCTGTCAAAAGCAAATAAAGTCAACTTCACTCCTAAGATATTTTTGCTACATGGTGTAGTGTAGATTGTTTAGGTTACTCACATGATCCCCAAGTGTTGTTAACGAAGGCTTTCTGTGATCCTGCAGGTTGTGGTTCAGATCGTGTCGTCAGATAACGAGTGCAGTGAGCAGGTGTTTATCGAAGAGGACGGGTCATATTTATCTAGTGATGATGAAGAAGCAAGTCTGCAGGAAGAGGAAGTGAAAAAGAAACGAAAGAGGAAGTCTAAAAGTAAAGACAGTTCAGATGAAGAGGCCACAGACTCCGATGTGTCCATGGATGAAGATCTGTTCACAGCTTTAAAGGAGGACGGTCAGGGTAACCTTGTGGTGTGGTGCACACAATGTGGGACCGAGGCCTCGCTCTCCTGTTCTGTCCTTCGACACAAAAAGGTGTTCTGCTGCGCTCGGTGCGGTGCAGGTGACGACATTCAAACACGTAATATTGAATCACTTCCTGTTCGGTTTGATGACGTCGCCGGGTTTCAGAAACATGCTGAACAGGAGCACGGAGCCAAACCTTTCTATACACTGTGTCAGGACTGTGGCAAGTTTGTTACAGCAGATCCTGAATCCAGAGGTTTAAAAGAACATAAATGTGAACACAAGTCCAAATTTATCGTCTGTCCGGAGTGCGGGAAAAGGTTCCTCACCGGGGGTGGTCTAAAGACACACTACACTCAGCTCCATTCGGATTACGATCACCCGTGTAAATACTGTCTGAAGGTCTTCAAAACCAAGTCTGCGAAACTGGAACATGAGCAGACTCATCCTAAAGAAAGTCAACCATACCGCTGTCCAGAGAAGTTTAGCAGTATTCACAAACGCAACAACCATGTCGTATCCCACCGAGCTCCACGTAAATGTGTGTGAGAGAAAGGCTTTAATGACATCATGAGGATAAAAAGGCAGGAAGTCATCCACTCTGGAGAACAGCCTTTCAAATGCCAAGTGTGTGAGCGTTCCTTCAATCAGATCTTAAACCTCACTTCCCACATGCGGGTCCACACTGGAGAGAAACCTTTCACGTGTGAGCAATGCGGAGAGTCGTTCAGTCACAACGTCAGTCTGAAGAACCACAAGCAACGACACCATGACTCGAGTTTGACTCAAGAGAAAGACGTGATTTAAACACTCGTGAAACTGCACCATGGTCGCCTTGACTGAGGTGTCCCCAGTGGAACAGAGGGCGTGGCCACAATTTACTTTGAAGGATTGCTGAGAAACACTTTTAACGGAGTCAGTTAATACTGATTGAGAATAGAAATATGGCGGATTTCTTCATTGTTTGTCAAATCACATTGTCACGCTGACTTTTTCACAGATCTTGGAATCACAGCAGCTCCATCCGATATTTTTATGACCATAAGACTATTTTCCTGCTAATACATAAATTCCAACACTTACGATGTAAGCTATCCTCTTATGGAATTCCTCAAGCAGGTTTAAATGTATTACCAACAAACTATTTAACACCTTTGGTTTTATTTTGTACCTCTTATGCAGCATTTCCAGACCTGGGCCAGTCGCTTGCTCCCAGGCAGTGACGGGTTTCTCTTTATGCCATGCAAAATTAGCATATTTCACAGAGGTTAATACATTGTTGCTAAATAAAACCCCTATTAATTCAAAGGTCTGCTTATCATCAGTGAATTAAATGATCAGACTGAGAGTAACCACAGTATTTTCAACTACTATTAATACTATCACAGGCAGCAAAGGATCTTGGAACAAAGGAGACTTGTTTTCATCCTGGTGTATGCCAGTCCCAGTGCACACCTCTAGTCTCAACCAGAAAACAAACAAAAATAAAAAAGAATAGTGCATCTCCTATTTGTATGTTTCAAACACATTATCTGTTCATTCCAAACAATGTATTTGTATTTAAGTACGTATGTAATATATACTAAATGACCAAAAGTATGTGGACACCTGACCATCACACCCGTATCTGCTTGTTGAACATCTCATTCCAGATTTATTCCTCCTTTGCTGTTATAATGTGCTCCACTCTTCTGCGAAGTCTTTCCACTAGATGTTGGAGCGTTGGGATTTGTGTTCATTCAGCTACAAGAGCGTTAGTGAGGTCAGGCACTGATGTTGAGCGAGGAGGTCTTCCAGTTCATCCCAGAGGTATTCAATGGGATTGAGGTCAGGTCTCTGTGCAGGACACTCGAGATCTTCCACTCCAAGCTTTGGCAAACCATGTCTTCACGGAGCTCGCTTGGGGCATTATCATGCTGGAACAGGTTGGCGCCTCTTAGTTCTGGTGAAGGGAACTTGTAACCCCTGCTCAAAAAAACCCCAAAAGAAACCATTGCAGAAATTCTAATGGTTTACACTACAAACACTGGCTGTTAACCATTAAGACCAGTAGGACGTAGGTCCTTAATGGTATTCACTAGACATAACATGCCACCAAATTACCACTAGAAACCCACAGGGACCATTACAGTTTCCATTAAAACCAATGGAAGTGTTAGCTCAGTGGTTAAGACGTTCAAATCCCAGCTCTGCCAAGCCCTTGAGCAAGGCCCTTAACCCTCTCTGCTCAGTTGTACAGTATAAATGAGATAATTGTATGTCACTTTAGATAAGGGCATCTGCCAAATCCATCCATCTTCTATACCACTTATCCTTTTCAGGGTCACGGGGGAACCTGGAGCCTATCCCAGGGAGCATCGGGGCACAAGGCAGGGTAAACCCTGGACAGGGTGCCAATCCATCGCAGGGCACACTCACATACACACTCACACACCCATTCACACACTACGGACACTTTGGACACGCCAATCAGCCTACCATTGCATAGCATGCCTTTGGATCGGGGGAGGAAACTGGAGTACCCGGAGAAAACTCCCACAGCATGGGGAGAACATGCAAACTCCACACACACAGGGCCACAGTGGGAATCAAACCCCCGACCCTGGAGGTGTGAGGCGAACGTGCTAACCACTAAAAGCCACGGTGCGCCTGTAATGTAATGTTGTATGTTATATATGTTATATAATACAAATTCCCATCACAAACTCGGTTGTTTTTCCCAGCAGGGACGCTACAAAGACTTTTTATTGAGACAACTGTGTGCTTCAAACAGTTTGAAGAAGGAGCACATATAGTTGTGATGATCAGGTGTCCACATACTTTCGGCCATGTCGTGTATATTAGTCCTATGTGACTTTTATTTTGACAGTAATCCTACTTAAATCCACCCGGATGTAAAAATGAGCTAATTTGCTTTATTACTGTTTCTGGTGTAACCGTGCAATAGAGAAGAGAAGCACATATTTACACCCCCCAACATTACAATAAATAATAATAATAATAATAATAATAATAATAATAATAATAAAGTAAATCGCATTAGCCGCAGAAATGGTCCGGGGGTGTGCTTTTCCCAGCTGCGCCAACAAGATGACTAAAAGAAGTGGACTCAGTTTTCACCGTCTTCCTTTCCACACCCCGAGAACCCTGCACTTGTGGCTGCTCGCCCTGCGGATGGACGTCAACACCCCGAGGAATAAACTCCGCGCGGCGGATCTGAGAGTGTGTGGAGCTCACTTCTCTGATCAGGACTTCTTCACAGAAACCGCCCGCAAAACCACACGCAAACTCCGGTGTCTGAAGAGATCAGCTGTCCCTCATTCGGACCCGGGGCATTTCTGGGGCATGACTGAACCTGAGGTAAACTCAGACTTACTGTAGACGCATCACTCCGTACTGTTCTGTACACTGCAGCGGTGCGCCACGGAACGCCTACGCACAACGAAAACAATCGAATTGCGTTTTATAAATAACATCTCACAGTGCTGTAACGCATCTAAAATGTCAGTGGGCACGGTGTAGAGCTGTGTATAACATAATATCCAACTAATATCTGATTAAAAAACACAACGTTTGCTTGGATATCAATCCAGGTGACTACCTAATGATGTCGCGCATTGATACTACAGAAAGTGGAAGTAACCGGAACTACTTTGCACTCCATTCAATAGTATAGTGCAGTGGTTTTCAAAGTGGGGGCCGCCAGGGGGCGCCCGGGGGGGGGGGGGCCCTCAACAATTTGATGTGAAAAATAAATAAATACATGACTTTTTTTTTTTTTAATATAGTATATATTTATATAATTCCTAATGTAATGTGAGGATGTAAGATGTAATTATTAATAATATTAAAACAGGGGATATATTCAGAAGTCTGTATTTTCATGTGTTTTAAAGACATCTCGCAAAAGGGGGGCCTCGGTCAAATGTTAATGACATTTTGGGGGGCGCTTCCCTGGAAAAGTTTGGGAACCCCTGGTGTAGTCCACATGAACAGTTTTGGGAAGATGCCTGTCTCATCATCATGTATTTAATTCACTTCAATTAAATTTTATTTGTATAGCGCTTTTAAGAATGGACACTGACTCCAAAATATGTAAACACAGGATACAGATTTTAAATGCGTGAATTTATCCCTATTGAGCGAGCCGGTGGCGACGGTGGTGAGGGAAAAATTCCATAAGATGATATGAGGAAGAAACCTTGAGAGGAACCAGTCTCAGAAGGGAACCCGTCCTCATCTTGGTAACAACGGATAGTGTGAAAGTAAAAGGAAGTTCATTATGGCACATTATTTAGGCTGTATATGTTAAATATTTATCAGTCGACGCCCTAGAGGTGTATTTTTATTTTCTTGTTAAATACTTTTGGTCTAAATCACCAGATCACAACCTTGGGCCTGGAGGAACCTCCTTGTCCTTCACATTTGAGTGTTTTCCCAGCTCTAACACAGAAACATCAACTCATCTGATTACTTGAATATTTCCTGGAAAGGGCTGGTGTGGAGGTGCAGGTTTTCATTCCAGCCAAGCAGAAGCCACACCTGAGTCTATTCAAAGCTAAGATCAACTGACCGGCCCATTGCGGATAAGATTGCACACCCCTTCAATAAAACATGCAAGACAGGAAGTACTCCAGGATCAGGGTTGGGACCCGGTGGCCTTCGTTCATCTTCAGCAGAGGTGTCCAGTCTTATTCGCCACGGGCCAAGGGCCTGGTCTGGGTGCGGGTTTTCATTCCAATCAAGCAGGAGCCACACCTGATTCCATCTGTTTACTCAGTTGATCTTGGCTTTTATTAGACTCAGGTATGGCTTCTGCTTGTTTGGATTGAAAACCTGCACCCACACCTGAGCATTGTCAATAAGATTGGCTACCCATGATCTTCAGTATGTACTTTATCCTGGTCCAGGTGTTGGATCTAAAGCCTGTTCCAGGATCAATGGATGAGACGTGAGGAATGCACCCCTGGATTGTCCATTACACCACAGCATGCCATGCACACACACATTCACACCTATAGGACAACACCGGTATGTTTTTGTAAGGAAACTGAAGCAGACACATGGAGAACATGCACAGAAACCCGAGCTCAGTATTGCACCAAGGGACCCTGACAATTTAGTTAGAAATTATCGTTATTAGAAAACTCGAAAGCATGCGTTCCAGTTGACTTGATCTAGTTAATTTATTAGCTTGTGCCTTCATAAGGTGTCTAATAACCTGTAGGGGCACTGGTGAGTATTTTGTATTGTTCTTTATTATTCCAAATAACATGGAAATGTCTGGAGGAACAAAAAATAAGCTCGGAATGTCCCAAAGTCGCTGTAGAAATCAGTAGATTATTAGTGTGTTAGTATTTCATATGTTTATAGCTAATCATGTCATAACTGGACAGGTAGAATGAGATGATGGAATGTAGGATGATGGTAAGCAGGGTTTCATGTCCTTCGTCTCTGATAAGGTGTTGGGGTCAAAGAGTAAACAAAGTAATACAGTTTAAGAAGTAAAATATTATTATGATTTCAGAATTAATATTTTAGTATTCATTTTGTTGTTACATTTGATAAAGGAAGAACTGGCCTAACTGCTTAAATATCTTTCATTTCATCATTTAAAAATTCAGTAGGGTGAATAAGTATCGGACTTTATTTATAGACTTTAATGTTGTGAATTATTTATATTTGCGGATTTCTTGAGTTAATACGGATGCCTGGTGAAAATTTCATGTGAATAACCTCATAGGAAATATATTTACTGACAGAAATGTTGGCGCATCCAATACTTATCTCCCGACTGTACGTGTACAAAAACTACACGTGTACGTGTAGTTTTGTCTATACAAGTTTTCTGGGGTTTTTTACTAGTTGTTTTTTTATTTATTTTTATCTCAACACAGGGAAGTGTGTTGAATTTTTTTAAACTGTGGCAGTCACACTACTGATACAGTGGCTGAGAATAGAGATTAGGTTAAAAACTCATCTCTATCTCAATTTACGTATTTATGACCTAGCTTTGCCCCCTTTAAATCTGATGCCCTGTGATGGTCTGAGAGGGCATTTTTGCTCTTTTACTAGCTTCAGAAACTCACTTTTCTTTCAAATTCAAACTCTGTCTCACTGATCATGCTTCACAGATACTAGTCCAGGTTCTGGTTATCTCAGAACTGGACTACTGCAAAGCATTACTCCCAGGTCTCCCTGCCAGCTCCATCAAACCCCTTCAGATGATTCAGAATGTTGCAGTAGCACACCTTGTTTTCAACCAGCCCAAAAGGACCCATGTCACACCCCTCTTCATCTCCCTTCACTGACTTCCTGTAGCCGCCCGTATCAAATTCAAGGCCTTGATGCTCACATACAAAACCTTGTCTGGAACAGCGCCCTCCTACCTCAACACTCTCCCTGAGGTTTATGTTCCATCACACAACCTGCGATCAGTTAATGACTGACACCTGGTACAGTTCCTACTCAGCGAGGCACGAGGTCCCTTTCCAGAACCTTCAATCTGACTATCCCTCAGTGGTGGAATGAACTTCCAACCTCAATCCGGACAGCAGAATCCATCACTAGCTTCAAAAAATGGATAAAGCTGGACCCCCATAAAATGGAACCCCGTGAACATTTAACTAACCCCCTTTCAAAAAACAACAACAAAAATCTTGTATGGTAGCAGTAGTTGATTGTTCTCTGCTTGATATATCACTTTGCTTGTATTTCCTCATTTTTAAATAAAAGAATAAATGTAAATTTCGGTAAAAGAGTAAATGTAAAATATTGCGTTTCTCAGCTAAAGCAGCCATGTTTTTAAACTTTGTCAGCTGTGCCTTTTTATTAAAAAAAAAAACAAATGTAGAAACTATATTATCTATCTCTTATATCTGTAAACAATGTTATTTCAATATTGGGACAGCGAATAAATAGGTCTTCTCTATGTCAGTGTTCACCAACCCTGTTCCTGGAGATCTACCCTACTAAGACTTTAGCTCCAACCATAATCGTACTCACTTGACCATCTAATCATTGCCTTAAGACGTTCTTGATCAACTAAAACAGGTGTGCTAGATTTTGGTTGGAGATTAAACCTGTGGGAAGGTGGATATCAGAGAAGAGGGTTGGTGTAGATTATAAATCGGAAGCCAATAGCAATGCCATTTTAAGCTGATGGTGGATATATTGTGCATCAAAGTGTGTAAACTCGATTAAATCCTATTTATTAAGTCTAGAGCTGTGTTAGGAGCCAACGTTCTGACTTGGGCTTATTTTTCCTCACAGGATTGTATCCTAAAAGATGAGCCCCGACCAGTGATTATAGGGCAATATGAGATTGTTACAGTGCCTCAACCTGATCACAAAGGTAGGGGGAAATGGTTTTTGTTTAATGCTGTCTAACAACACAGCAGGTTGTCATGCAAAGCTTATTGCTGGTTTATACTTCTGCATTGAAACATTTTTGTGTATTTACATTGCAGTGAAGAAAGGGGAATTCTGGGTAAACTGATCAATTGACATGCAGTCCAAAGTCCTAACAGCATTTGGTGTGTAACAGTGTGCATAAGTGGTAGAGGTCGGCTGATGTGGATTTTACAGATACCAATAACTAAGTTGGGCGGTACCTGCCGATAACTGATTAATCAACTGATAGTTTTTAAAACTGATACTGAATGAAAACACAACACTCAAAGTAAAACTCTGCTGAACTTTATTAGAAAAATAAAGAGTATTGACTGTACCATGAAAATGTACTGTACTTTTTTAAATGAAATATATACTAACTGAATAATATATTCAAACTGGACCAAAAAGTAACTTTCCAAATAACAAATAAAAATGGAGATATCCAAAATGAATAAAAAAACATTTCAAATAACACAAAAAAATTTGTCAGCAATAGTTTTTATGTTGCCTCTAGAGGCCTCTCTCGTACTTTATAATGACAGCGGACCATTAGGATTTTTTCAGATAACCGGTACTTCCAGCAATCATTTATCGGCGTTGATTATTCGGCAAAACCGATAATTCGGTCGACCTCTAATTAGTGGTGTGAACGCTGATTGGTTGAGGTAGGAAGTTGTGTGCAGTTGTCTAACTTCAAGATAAGTTAGAGAATGCTCTCGAGCCTCGCACATCACTGTGGGCACAGAACGTAGCACACACAACAATTTTTTTTATATAGAGTAATATCTAAAAAAAAAATATATGTTGTATATAAATCTAATAATGTTTTAGTTCATGTATATTAGCTGGTCTAGTTAACATGATCGGTAATTTAAGTGCATTTCAGAGATGGTATGCAGTTGATGGGAGTTATTACAGTTGCAATCAAAATTATTCTACTACAGTGTAGTCTGGTGGAAGGGTTATAAAGCAAACAGCAAAAGAAGAGTGCTTGACTTCTGTGTAGTAGGCCACACCTCCTGCTGTAGTTGTTTCAACTAATTGAGAAACTATCACAAGGTTTCCTTGTGATACTAAATGGGTAAACATAATTTTTTTAACATCTGGTCATTCTTGAATTTTGGTTAACTATAAAATACAATATGTTGAGAAAATATGCAGTTTGGTTGAACTTCTAAATATTTTTCCACAGCTGTCAAGAGCCTTCAGCCTTCTTATCAAGGAACTGACATTTTTAAGTAAGATGTTCTCTTTTGTGTGGTTTCCTCTTATTATTATTATTATTATTATTATTATTATTATTATTGGTTTACTTTTCTTGGTTTTACTATACATTTAAAGTCAGCATTTAAAGTGAATGTGTTTTAGCTTATTCACTGGTATGTATATATATATATAAATGGCACATCGAGTGAATGTATCTTGTTTTTCTTTGTTTTTAGGAGCAGTGAGGTGATGGTGAACACACACTGTCTGCTGGAGCTTTTCCAGTTCTGCTGGCGTTGTCAGAAAGAGTGCTGTATTACCGTTGAGGGCAACGAGAGGCTGTTTTCAGTCACACAGGACTGTCAGAGTTGTGGACACCACAGAGACTGGAGGAGTCACCCGCCTTCAGCCGAACCTGCACAGACCTTTCATAATGACCCCAAAGACCATGTAGAGACATTTGATGAAAAACATGAGGATAATAATGATGCAAATTCATACATAGAGGTAGAACACACGTTGGAGCCTGGAGATGAGGATAGTGAGGAGGTGGGTATTTATTCAATCTTTTACAGCATGAGTTATGGTAACTGACCTGTGAAAATAATAATAACCCCAGATTCATCTGGCCATCAGGGCATGCACAGCAAGCTTATTCCAAGGCTGCTTACAATGCATAGGGTCAAAAATAAGGTCTTTAAGGGATTCCAGTACAATGGGAAGGTCCCACGCCGGTGGTTGGGTTTAGGGGCAGTGGTGGATGGAGGTGCCTTGCCCACTTTAGAAAGACAGTACTAGTCTGTAAGGTCCTAGAATAACCCCTAAACCTTCATCACAGCTGTACTCATGTTCGATACACATGAACTGAAGAGGGCTTTGGCTGATCGTGATGTCACACGCCATGCTAAAAGGTCTCATTTACCAACAAACATCACTGTGATAGACCGTGCAAAACAAGTTTGTGCAACTGCAATTTCGCCAATTCGAGTAGTTTCTGGCAAAAAAAAATGCACAAAAAAACTCCACAAGTTGCATCGCAAATTTAAAAAAAAGCCACAGCAAAATCAAGCATTTTTAACTGCACCCATCACCAAAAACTCAGCAAAATCTGATTGGGATTGGGTTTCGGCAACATTGTGGAACAGTATATGGACTTTTGATGGATCTTTGTGCTTCTTTCATTGTCTTTTTCTTTATTTCACCTGTGAGCACTTTTCAGCATGCATACCTTCATTATAATACACAAAAATAAAATGGAAACTGAAACTCTCAAAAAGCTATGATCAATTCTTGCATTGTTCTCTTACTGAGATGAAATACATCATGTTGCTCCACTTATATTTTGGATTTTGTGTGTGTGTGCTTTAAAAAAAAATTCCAGCCACATCCAGGAAATCTTCTCTTGCTTGTCTTTTGGTCTGGTGTTCTGTTGGACTTTTTGGTTTGTTTGTTTTGAAAGACTAAATTGGCATCTTAGTAAAATGTTTTCAAGATGATTAAATACGGTTATACAAATTGACTGACTACGATTATCCATATAGGCTTGCTACATTTTAATGGCATGGTCATGGCCTATTTTCCTGACATATACAACTGTTCACATTATAGTTCACATTAGCCCCAGTGCCCTAATCAAAGGATCTCTATATCCTGCAGGTTGTGGTCCAGATTGGGTCATCGGATCATGAGGGCAGTGAGCAAAGCTATGAGCAGATGTACATCGAAACAGATGGGTCATATTTTTCAAGTACAGAAGAGGAAACAAGCTTGCAGGAAGAGATGAAGAAGAAGTCTAAAAAGTCTAAAAGTAAAGACAGTTCAGATGAATGGCAGCCAGATTTGGGTGAAGTGGCCACCGACTCCGATGTGTCCATGGATGAAGATCTGTTCACAGCTTTAAAGGAGGACGGTCAGGGTAAACTTGTGGTGTGGTGTACACAATGTGGGACCGAGGCCTCGCTCTCCTGCTCTGTCCTTCGACACAAAAAGGTGTTCTGCTGCGCTCGGTGTGATGCTGGCGGCGATACTGAGATGCTTAGTTTAGAAAAACTAGCAGTTCGTTTTGACGACTTGGCCAGTTTTCAGAAACATGCTGAACAGGACCACGGTGTCAAAACATTCTATAAGCTGTGCCAGGAATGTGGGAAGTTTGTTATAGCGGACCCTCAAACTAAAGGTTTGAAAGAACATAAATGTGAACAAAAGATCCAATTCATTGTCTGTCCGGAGTGTGGGAAAAGATTCCTCACTGAGGTCGGCTTAAAGAGACATTGTACCAAACTCCATGAGGACGCCGACCACCCATGTAAATACTGTCTGAAGGTGTTTAAGAACAGACCAGCAAAACTGGAACATGAACAGACTCATCCTAAGGAAAGACAGCCATACAGCTGTCCAGACTGTCCAGAGAAATTTGACAATCTTTACAAACGCAACAACCACGTCAAATCCCACCGAGGTCCATATAAGTATTTGTGTGATATATGTGAAAAGCGCTTTAAAGATCTCCACAGGCTGAGGAGGCATAAGCTCATCCACTCTGGAGAAAAGCCTTTCAAATGCCAAGTGTGTGAGCGGTCCTTCAACCAGATGGAAAACCTCACTTCTCACATGCGGGTCCACACTGGAGAGAAACCTTTCATGTGTGAGCAATGCGGAGAGTGTTTTAACCACAACGTCAGCCTGAAGAACCACAAGCAACGACACCATGACTTGGTTTTGAGTCAGGAGGAAGATGACACGGGGTGAACTAGAGAATAAGGAACTGAAAACAGCGGTGGATGTTCCATAACAAAAGTCAGACCACATGACCACATGAAATGAATACAATGGAACATGATACAGTGTTGCCATAACGTGTCTGTTTTTTCCTCCTCTTGTAGTTTGAGTACTATTCAGGCAGAGATGTTGCTTCCCTAATGAGTTTCCTTTTGAATGCCATGTACATTTATTGTTGGGCGTTTAAAACCAAAATCACTGCTTGATTGGGTGGGAAGCAATACAGACAAGCACTTTCAGGAGTGGCATCATACTTAAGAAAATGGAAGGCATGCTAATTATTACCTCACCTACCCACGTGAAAGTAATTCCATCTGAATATGACCTACAGTAACTGGAACTATAGACTTTAAAAGCACCCTGTGGAGCCATGACCTGTAAAGAGACCAAATAATAATGATCAGAAAGAGAAATTATGGGTTATTTAATTTGCACGTACCCCACTCTTGGGGGAAAAAAAAAAAGGGTTCCTCAAAGGTTCTTTGGATGGTTATGGGTTCAAGATTCCTTAAGAAGTTCAGTTTGTAACCATTTTACTAGATAGGAAGCCTCTATGTTCTACCTCGTTCATTTACCCCAAGTGTTCGGTACATTTGCTGAGATGAGAAAGCTGAGCTCACCTTGGAGAGGTGCATGGAACTGCTCCCTGAACTGGGGCTTGCTTCAATTGAATCCCTTATGATCTGTGTCGGGTGTGGAAATTATCCACTCTCAGCACTGCATGTCGAGTAACTTGATCGGTTTATCATGTTACTTCCTGGTTAAAAGTTTCTCGATGGTGGGAAAAGGTTTGTCATGGTCAGAAGAGACAAAACCTAATCGAGGTGTTATACATGCAAATGGACACAACCGATAAAATCACTGAATTGTTTTTATATATGCAGGCAGCTTCAGCTACAATTCCAGCACTGTTTGTTTTGGTACCGAAAAAAAAGAGCAAGGATTAACCTTCATGTACAAAAGGGACGTACAGAATTGCACAATCGATCAATGGTTTGGAAGGAATTCTTTTATGTGAAAGCAAACCTGGGTGCAGACTCATGTATTCGGGCCAAGTACGAAAATGTCCCTAGAAACATTCAAAACTTCTCTGAAATGGACAAAGCAAAGAACCTTATAGAGTCCTAGATAAAAAAAAAAAAACTTTTTTCTAAGACTGCTGATGAATACATCTGACCCTATGACATAGGTCTTTATCCTTTTAAATAGTCATTTATGTCTAAAACTATAAAAAATACAAAGAGTAATGTGGAATTCTGGAAGGATTTATCATTCATTTGTCACAAATGTTTTGAAAAATTGTCCAAAAACAAACCACAACGAATACAAAATATTTCCAGACTCTTTTATGCATATGCACCATTCCTGGTGTTTGAAAAGCAGACATGCTGTGGTTGACCGACAATAATGTATTGTATACAAGGTTTTATTGTATTCCTTGAGAGAAAATATGGATATCTTTGTTGAGAGATACGTAAATGACCATCTGAGCACATCACTGTTCTCTATAATAAAAATATAAATTTATCACTGGGTAAAATTACCTGCAGAGCATGGTTTTATTTCTAAATCTACACTGTAGGTTTAACCAGGATAGGAATAAGTCATGTTTTCCGAGTCTGGGTTAAAATGTGGTGGGAAATGATCAACATTGCGAAGACACCAAGGCGTGTCACAATACCAGATCCACGTGGTCCTGACGCCTATGATAAGATGTTCTTTATTCCCATCTGATTCTTTGTTAATTGGAAAGCTGGGATGAAATACTGAAATGTTCTTTGCTTTAATTACAAGTACATAACCAATGCATCAAAATCATAGTGACTTTAGATAGAGGAGCATAAAGGTATTGTTGCTCTTGCTTAATTTGGACCGTGACGTTTGACTGAAAAGAGAAGCTCTACCTTGTCGAGTTAAAGGAATTACTATTTATGACTGTTTGTGTTTTGTGATGATAAGACCACTGTTGGCTGGAGAGTTTTGTTTGGCAGACTGTTCTTAAGCTGTCTTATGAACAAGCTCCAAGTGAGACACTTGTACCAGAGCAGTACCCTAACAGCATTACAGTGTCGGTATAAGCGCTTGAGAATGATCCACCAGTTAAATAAAGTGTTTAGCCATGGTCTCTTTAGTGGTCCTCTTTTATTAATGGATGAGGTCGAGGGTAATAGAACATTGTGCGTAATTGTATAATAAAGATTTGTACCTGATAAAAACTTCAAGGGGTTAGTATATAAGGTAGCGCATATGTTAATTTGACTATTTATTCTTTTTTCTCTGAGCTAATATGTTTTCTACTATTTCCAGATTCTCTGCTTCTTGGTAAACAAACTAACAATGTCCTTTAATTCTGTAACCTTTATAAGTCATAGGCTTATATAGTCATAGGCTTAAGCTGATTGAGCTAAATGCATGAACAGGAATGTTATTGAAAGCAAGATTTGCCAATTGTGTGCGTCAGTGTGTAAAGTTTTCTGAAAATAGTATCTATAGACACGTCCCTGATGACTTCATTAAGCATTATGTCGAATTGGTCTTCCAGGTTTTGTATTATTAAGGAAAGTATTACTTCTACACCTCCTACATCATTTCCTGTTGCTCACATCCCCAGTGTTCACTTGATGAATGACACTTAAAGATGGGTCCAACAGTTGATTTTGGTATGTACGATATGAGCGCTTTGGTTATTTCGCTGAAGAACGTCTGGGTTTCTTAAGCCCACTGTGGTCTTCTTTATTTCCACTACCTTTTTGGCTTGTTGTGGCGAGGCAATATCACCACACTCTTCACATTTTTCACATCGTTAAAATGTCACTCCGTATCGGAAAAAATGAATACTGACTGAATACTCCGGCCAGTCCAGTGTGACGGTCTGTAAATTAATGGTGATGTTAACCAAAATGGTCTGTCCAAATATGACCGACAGGAGTTACTGCCTGGACTATTGCCTCCTTTTGTTTGTCCTGTCATACAATCATAATCCATTAATTTGTAGTGATTTATATTTCACATACCTGCTACTTGTCTAGTTTGGGCCAGTTCACTATAAGAAGTTCACATTAGTTACAAACAAAAACATCCTCCACTGCGATTCTTGTAGTACCAAACTGTATGAATGCACACCTCCGTGTTATCCTCGTCCCCAGTCTTATGTACTACCTCCTGTGTATGAAACTGCATTCTCATTCACATTTACCACATTTAGATATTTATGGAAAGCCTCCACTGATTTATCCGCTGAGGAGAGATGACCCCTCTGCTGTCTGTCATAACCACCAATAGCTGTCTTGTGTGACTGAAAACAGCTTCTCATGAAACAGAATACTCAATGTATTCTCATGAAATGCAATACACAGGTGGTAACAGGAGACCAAGCGTGACACCAAAATACAACACCTTTACTGCTTTTACCACACTCCATTTACATGAAATACAATACACACGGCACACTACGAACAATTACAGTATATCTTAGCAAGCAGATATCTTGATTATCATAAATGAATCCTAGAAATGATTTTCTCTTCATTTGATTGTTTTTAAACAGTTATAGGATAATTAATACAATATCTAGATTTTCATTTTGTGCTTGAAATTGTCACAATTCTGAATTGATATTTCAATAGTTTATCTCGATAAGGAAGTACAGTAAAGCAAATTTGAACTTGAAAATTGTAAATAGGTTTAGATATGAGACACAGTGTGTCGTCTTTCCTACTAATGTTAAATCACCAGGCTTTTCATAATTGTTAGTATAACATGATAAAAGTGCTCAGATGACTGAAAAGACTTACAGCTCACAGCAGTGAGGTATGATAACAAATTTCAGCAATCTTCTGACATCCATTAGTAAGCATTTATTTACGTTCTTAATGCGTATGCTTTAATAAAACGTTTAAATAGCACTCTCACTTGAACACTCACAGTGAATACTGATTATAGGCATTGCTGGTCTGTTGTTGTTCAAGGCTGGGAAGGGAACTATGTAATATTACCACCTACCGGATATTTCAGTTAAGTACCCAAAACATACTAAAAGTGAGCAGTAGGATCAAAATCATTAATTAAATTCCTGCCGTGTTTAAAAACATAGTAATTAAACATGTCTTTATTGCACACTAATGAGACAAAATATTATCGCCCCTCACAGATGAAGGGAATAACATTATCTCGTAACAATGGTGTATGTCAAGGACTGGGATCTATAGGCGGTGAACAAACAGTTGGTTCTCCTAGTCGATGTGCTGGATACAGGAGAAATGGGCAGGCTTGAAGACCTGAGCAACTCTGACGAGGGCCAAATAGCTATTGCCAGACAATTGGGTCTGAGCATCTCTGAAACAGCAAGGCTTGTGGTGTGCAGTAGTGAGTACCTATCTACTGATAGTGTGTGCCATTTATCTGGGGAAGTGATGGCACTAGGATGTACTATGGGAAGAAAACAAGCCGATGGAGGGAGTACGATACTCTCGGCAATATTCTGCTGGGTTACCCCAGGTCTGGGCTTTCATGTGGACGTCACTTTGATATGTGCCCCCTACCTAAACATCACTGCAGACCAAGTACACACCTTCATGGCAATTGTATACCCCAATTCGAGTGGCCTCTATCAGCAGGATAATGTGCGCTGCCACTTCACATATTGTTGAGGAACAAGAGTTCAAGGTGGTGCCATGAACTCCAAATTCCCCAGATCTCAACCCAATCGAGCGTCTGTGGGACGTGCTGGAACAAAAATTCTAATCTGTAGCACCTCCACCTTCAGAGATCTTGCGTAGAGTCCATGTTTTGGTGGCTTGCAGCTGTTATGGTGTCATGCGGAAGGCTAACAACACATTAGACGAATGGTAATCATGTTTTTAAAAAAAAAAAATGTTTTGGTGGCCCATCAGTGTATAATTTAACCCAAAGGCTAATAGTGATTCTGTCCTTTGTACACTGGACAATTCAGTACTTTTCAGCACAAATGCCTCTGATACTTGGACCTTATTATCTGTTGTCAGCAAAACCAATCATGGAAATCATATCGGTACACTTTTGTAAAACAAGTGGGGTTCTCTGAAAACTGGATGCAGAAAACAAACAGCTGCTTTCAGTGTTTGATGTCAAATGTGCTCAGTATCCACAAACAATCAGGAATTATTTAGTATATAATAGATCTACATGGACTGTGAGTGTTAAATATAATTCTGATGTTTAAAAAAAAACAACATATGCACAGTATCCAGTAAATATATTTATTTTAAAAGACTTAGCAAAGAACATCAGTTTACAAACCAGTAGTTGGGGAAACTACTTTGCAACTGAAACATTACAATATACTTCTGGCTTACTGTCTGTAAATAAGCCACAGGCAAACTAATGTTTTGATAAACTAATAATGATACATAAGACCGCTAAACAATGTATTACTGATAATAAAACACATCCCATGTGAACAAAAGGAAAGTCTCACATATTCTAGTTTTTAAACAGAAGCTAACAGTAAAGCTACTAAGAGCTATTTTGAAAGTAAAAGTTTGACCAACACCAAAAGAAACTCAACATTATTGTGAAATTCCTAAATAAATCGTTGTACTTGCATGTCCAAAAAATTAAGTGAAATGATGCTGAGAAAGAAATGTCTGGTCCTGAACTACGAGGATCCAGCTGAAGTTCATGCGTCCACTTCTAGTAGCCTATAAATAAGAAGAACATGAATCAGTTTTATTTCTCTGTGAATAATTAAGTAGTGACAAGTGTATAGATTTCTGACCTTCACTGGAAGGTGATACAGATGAAGTAGAGTTCGTGAGTCTGTGGCAGGCTGACCCACTTCTTACTCTCGGACAGAACCGCTCCGGTTCTCTCGACATCACCACAATCTTCCACTCCGGTTCCGTTACCTGGAGCCCAGTTTTGGTAGCAGATCATCTCTCCCTTCACCGAGTACCAGAAGCCCAGAGCGCAGGTGTGACGCAGGCCAATCCACATATCACTGGAGACATTTTTAGTGACTACTCCCACCCAGTCCTGCATTTCCTGCGAGTCAACAGAAACCAGGTCCACATGATTCTGTCTGCAGTACCTCAGGGCTTCTCGCCAGGTCTTCTTCTCAGTGATCACGGTGAGAGGAGTTCGTTCTGCAGCGATAACAACAACAACAACAACAACAACAATAACAATAAGAATAATAAAAATAACAACAACAACAACAACAATAATAACAATAATAATAATAATAATAAGAAGAAGAAGAAGAAGAAGAAGAAGAGGAAGAAGAATATAAATTGGATGGAAACTAAAGCTGTAAATTGCTCAGAATAACAGTCACTAAAATAGTTTGAAAGGAAAGATTTAATTAAATAACCATGAAAATGAGTATAAAAATGTTTTTAACAGCTTTTGCCAAAATCTGTGCTAGCTGCCTGTCTGATCTCGAGACCAGTTTTGGATGCATAAAAAAAAACAGAAAGCTAATTTACATCTCAGTTCCAGCAGCTCCAACTACAAGCTGTTAAAGAGAATTAATTAAAGCTGTACATTAAATCTGTTCAAATGTTCTGTTACGTTACTCACTTTTATAGCAGACAAAACGGACACTGTTATTGCAACCTGCATCATTCCATTTATTATTTGCACTTGCTTCCCAAATTTCCACACAGTTATCAATCCCGTTGTTGTTTGGCTCGTTATCATTCCAGTAGCCGTATTTGACTTGAGAATTATCTGACCAGACCCATGACCTATTGTTAAAAACAATCGAGGTCTAGGGGAAAAAGTAAATAAGTCATACCATTAGTCATAATTCAGATAATAAAACAGTTTTAAAGAAATAAAAACGCAGTTTTATTGAAATGGTTTAAAATGGATTCAGCAGCTAACAGTTATTCAGCTAATAATGTTTTAATGTATAGTCTGTAAACACATTTATTTATTTTTTATCACAAGAATCTCAATCTGAAACTTATGAAGTTCTTGAAAGGTGGAGTAAAAATTCCATGTTTAGTATAAGCACTAGTTACAGTTTTGAAATGTTAGGTAGAGTGGTTTAAGTTATAAAACCAAAATAGAAACATGTTCCTCTGTTTTATTTGAATAGAATTTAGACACATTTGCTAAATGAAAACAGTATCTTACAGACACACATCTGCTATTGCTTTGTGAAGTAAAGTGTTGGCTGATCTGTTAAAAGTGGCTAAAGTTATTTAAATGGAAAAATGAAAACAAATATCCTCAGTGTTTAAATAATTCTAATTAAAATAATTAAAATGCGTACATTGCTATCAGTCTGCCTCAGTCCTATCCAGAAATGTTCTGTGCTCCCGTTAAGAGCTTCCTTCACAACATTCATTTCTGCATCATTCACAATGGTGGCCAGGTCAGTGTAATTCGCTCTGCAGTATTTCTGAGCATTGGTCCAGTTCATTGGTGTGTTCACCACATAAAACTGACGAGATGCACACAAAGCGAGAGCCCACAGTCCTGCTGGGATAGAAATTGCTCATGAGCTGAGTATGTAATGAAACATCCGTTTTACAGATTTTAACAAAAGCTTAAACTGACCCGAGAAAAGCAGAATGAAGTTCACCGCTGAACCCATAACTGCGGAGAACAACAAGGAGGGAAAAAATCCAGACATTACATATTAGTACAATTCCTAGAACAAGATCTAACAGCATGTGCACTGTATGTGCAGTTTCAGATGTGTGTAATGGCAATAACTGGATTTAAATTAAATAAGTTTATACTCAACAATTTCACAATAAAAGACGGACGCTTTTATCACTGCTCGTGATTAATGTTATGATTTGGTACAAATTATTCAAAAGCAGTAATTCAGTGGATGAGTCCATGTTCCTATTCTGAAGCTCTGATAGCACAAGAGTTCAGTACGTGACAGTGGATTTCTTCATCGTATATTAGATTACTAATGCTGACACACTTGACCTTTTTGTCAAGTAAACACTTAGCTCAATAAATACAAGACGGAGTGCTACGAGAGACAGAACTTCAATACCCATGCTCATTAGACATGTGACGCAGGTGTGTGTGATCTCGTGAGGTGTAGGGGCTGATGGGTAACGTAGTCCTGACAACAAACCTTGCTTAAAAGACTATCACATGTTTATGAGGATGCAAATGAGTCAGCTGCAGTCAACGTTCACGCATCAGTCTTACTGAACAGGCTATTTTTAACTATGATTATGACAGGTAAAAAATATTTAAGGTACAAGTAAGTACAGTGCAGTTATTCACAGGAAGTATTACGTTATCCAAAGCAAGCTGAAAGCAAGGTACAAGAGAAGAAAAGAAAAACATGAGTTTTCAAATAGAATGTACTGGAATGGTCATCTAAATACTTTTTCTTCTGAGTGCTCTCTGAGTGAGCTCTGTCAGTACACTAGACATATTTCTAATTTAAAAAATATATATAAAACATTCAGATTATTTGATTTATTTTCAAATAAGTTAAACAAATTGATTTAAAAAAATTGATAAACTAGTCCAGAGAGAAAAATATAAATTTATTGTTGCTACATTCAGGATAAAGTGGATCCTAATAACACTTTCTCAAAACAACAAAACAGAACAAAGCAAAAAAGAAAAAAAAAGAAAGAAAACATTACATTTAATAAGTTTCTCTTAGAAGACAAGAAACATTTCAAAAAGAAGAATTGAAATACTAAACTGAAATTTTGAATTTGTAGAATTAATAGAAGTTATTTCTTACCTGTTAGTGACTGGTGTGAAGGTGCTGTGGTCTGTGTGTCTCTGACTGGCGTCTGCAGTGTGTCTGTGTCTGGCGTCTGCAGTGTGTCTGTGTCTGGCGTCTGCAGTGTGTCTCTGTCTGGCGTCTGCAGTGTGTCTCTGTCTGGCGTCTGCAGTGTGTCTCTGTCTGGCGTCTGCAGTGTGTCTCTGACTGGCGTCTGCAGTGTGTCTCTGACTGGCGTCTGCAGTGTCTCTGACTGGCGTCTGCAGTGTGTCTCTGACTGGCGTCTGCAGTGTGTCTCTGACTGGCGTCTGCAGTGTCTCTGACTGGCGTCTGCAGTGTGTCTGTATCTGGCGTTTGCTGTGTTCCGCCTTCTCTGTACCTCAGAATGAGCTTCACTTTTACAAATATTTCTTTGTTCTTCTCATCCCACTTTTTTTCTGTGCTGCTTTCCATAAAGTTCCAAAAACGAAAATGCAAATGAACTAAAATACACAGTTCTGCAGTAGATGTGTGCAATATCAGCTACAAAAAGATGATTCCACTTACAAACACCAATGCATTATTTATTCATTAGTCTGAATTATGTCTGTTAAATCCTGCGTGAATAAAATAACATTAGAGTATGAAATGTATTTTTAATCCGCTTTGCATTGCACAGTATCTCTCAGAAATATACACTGGATTTTCCCCTTGTGCTTTCTGCATGTTACAGGGCATTTCCTGATGTAGTTCTTATCAGTGTTTCTCATCTTGGATGGATTCAAATCTGCAGAGTCTTCTTTTTCCTCTTCAAAATCCCCTTATTAATTTATTCAGATCATTATTAACCCCTTATGGTACGGGCTCTCAGTTATGGGGTCACAATCCAACATTATAGATGAGATGCAGACTGTAGTTCTATGCAAATAAACCAGATCGAAAGAAGATTTCATAATAATTAAATTGTGCAGAAACACAATTTTATCAGGAAGTAAAAACAAATTGGGAAGGGTTCTACCAGGTTATTTGTAGTCAGCAGTTAAGGGAAATCACATAAGGATCGCAGCCTAGTTTATACAGTAGACTTTGTGAAAGTACCATTTATTCTCTTTCAAGGTAATGTGACTTATCCAGCTCATTAGTAAATAGAATAAATGTGTGAGCTACAGTAGACTGTATTCGAGCAGTATGCAGTCTTACAGGCAGAGCACACACACAGTGGATATTTGTGGTAACTTCCCTGTCCTTTGTTGGGACACACACCCTCCCATTTCCTCTCGCCCTCCCTCTCTCTCTTAACCACTCCTTTTCACTTCAGCAGAAGTGAAACTAAAACTCCTCCGTCCTTGTGTGTGTGTGTAACTGAGTTAGCTGTCTGAAAATTTTTTAGTTTTTTTCTTTCTTTCTTCTTTTTACCCTTTTGGTTGACATTACAACCCAGATTTTATGTCACACGTCTTTTCTTTTTGAACTGAGCAAAGTGAAATGGCGGAGACGAATATTTTAGGACTTCAGGATCAGTTCAGCTGTCCAATCTGTCTGGATCTACTCAAGGATCCAGTGACTATTCTCTGTGGACACACTTTCTGTATGGTGTGTATTAATGGCTGCTGGGATCAGGAGGATCAGAAGGGAGTCTATAGCTGTCCTCAGTGTAAAGAAACCTTCACTCCAAGACCTGTTGTGAGTAAAAACGCTGTTCTGGCTGAAGTAATGGAGAAAATAATGATAGAACACCAAGCTAGACGTCCTGCTCACTGTTCCACTGTAACTGAAGAGTGTGATATCTGCACTGGGAAAAAATCCAAAGCCATCAAGTCCTGTCTGGTGTGTCTGGCCTCTTTCTGTGAAACTCACCTCCAGCCTCACTATAAATCTCCTGCCTTTAAGAAGCACAAGCTGGTGGAAGCCTCCAGACGACTCCAGGAGCAGATCTGCTCTCAGCATGACAAACTGCTGGAGGTTTACTGTTGCAATGATCAGCAGTGTATCTGCATGTTGTGTATGTTAGATACACATAAAGGACATGATACAGTATCAGCTGCAGAAGCAAGCGCTGAGAAAAAGGTGAAAAAAAAATAAAAAAAATAATAATAATTAAAACCAACCAACCAAAAGTTAGACATTCAAGGTTCAGCCATGCAGTAAACAGTAGCAAGACTTCACAAAGAGTGTTATCTAACAGGCAGTTTAAGCCGAGAAACAAAATGGAGGACAAAGCTGCAGTGAGCCGAGCTGAAGAAGTCATGAAGCAGCTGGAGCAGGAGATTGCAGAGATGAAGAGGAGAGACTCTGAGCTGGAGGAGCTTTCACACACGGATCCCATCCATTTCCTCCAGGTAACATTACGGATTCTGCAGTCCGATTGGTCGGATGGTGTTTTCTATAAAAGCAGCTCTGACAATAGCGTAGCTGCATATCACAGGTGTATAGGAACCTGATCATTATGCTACATCATTGTTCATTTGAGTCTCCAGTGTCAGCACTTTGGTACAGTCTGTACGTGTTCCTCAACAAGAGTCTTTTCTGTCTTATTACCTTCAAGAGAAACATGATCTGTTATTTTTAATAGATAAAATCTTGTAATGGTTGGAAGATTGCGGTTGTGTAAGAGGAATAAAACAGTTCAGAGCAGACTGTTAAACTAAAACTCTTGGGGTGGGAACAGTAACTCCACTCCATGTTGTATTATTCATAATATTCCATACACATTGTCTACACTGCACTTACACATACCCGCACAGTAAATCCAAAAGTATTGGAACAGCAAGGCCAATAGTTTCTGTTTTTGCTATACACTGAACTCATTTGGGTTTGAGATCACGAGATGAATATGAGACGTCAGAGCAGAATTTCAGCTTTCGTTCCCTCATATTTTCATCTAGATGTGTTAAAAACTTAGACCATGGCACCTTTTTATTTGAACCCACCCATTTTTCAAATGATCAAAAATATTAGAACAGGTATTTCTTTTGCCAATTTTTGCGCCCTGTTAGTAGCACTGAATGTCTACTCTTGGTTTGAGCCCTTGGATGCACCTGTAAAGACTGCATTTGTTGTTAAAAAGGATAAACAATGAGGAAGGACAGAGAGCTGTCTATGGGAGAAAAGCAAGTCATTTTGAAGAAAAGAGGGAAAACCTGTCAGAGCCATTGACAAGAACGGGGCATAGCCATTACCAATATTTAGACTGTCCTGAAAAAGAAAGAATCCACCAACAAGCAGACATCAAACAGGCCAGCCAATGAAAAAAACAGCAGTTGATGACAGAAAGATTGTGAGAGCTGTAAAGAAAAACCCCAAAATAACAGTCAGTGACATAAGCAACAACCTCCACAGGGCAGGGGTGAAGGTATCACAATCTACCTTTGGAAGAAGACATAGAGAGCAGAAATATAGAGGCCATTCCACAAGATACAAACCACTCATCAGCAGTAAGAATCAGAAAGCCAGAGTGGAATTACAGAGATGAGCCACAAAAGTACTGGAACTAATATATATATATATATATATATATATATATATATATATATATATATATATATATATATATATATATACACATACACACACACACAATTGATACCTTATATTATTATATAGAATATTGTATATAATTTCTTTGATTTTCATTGTAGAGTTTCCGCTCTCTTTTGGACATTCCTGGATCTGCAGACGTACACTCCATCGAGCTCAGTCCTTTCCTCTCTCTTGAGGATGTAACAGCGTTTGTGTCTCAACTGAGGGACAAAGTGGAAAAGTTCTGCTGTCAGGAGTTCAGAATGGTATCAAATGCAGGTAAATCACTGGAAAGTTCTGGAGAGAATTTTGAGAGCTCCATGCACTAGCATAAGTAATATTTCTGACTTGGGGGATAATGGACTACTGAGGTTGATCTGACTTCTTGGTTTGATCAATGGCTTTTGAAAAGTATATATTCTTAAGACAAAAGGTTCTTCAAAGGTCCTTTGGATGGGTCATAGTTCGACTTTCTAAAGGATTTCTATGTGGAGTGTTTTTCTCTAAGGTAAACAGGGTTCTATGTAGAAACTGTGAATGTTCTCCCAGAAGAAAAAGCTGAAAGTCCTTTAAAGGGTGTTAAATTTAATATAAAGCATATTGAAATAATGACCATTACTATACTGTAATTTAGTTTACTTTTTTCTTCTTGCAGTAAAAGAAATCCAGATTATTCCTCTTCCTGAACCCAAAAGCAGAGAAGAGTTCCTACAGTGTAAGTTTCGTTCTTCAACACACCACAAACACATTCTCTGTACATGTTATTAAGTGCACAGGAACAATGGGATTCTAGGGCCCGTATGCGTATTTATTTAATTTAAGGTTTACATGGTTTTAAATGATAAGATTGGGTGTCTTTTATCTTTTAGTAGAGTTGCATCTAAATAATCGTTTGGCTAAAAAGCTCGAAATATTCCCACCAGATGCCAATCAATCAGTAAATCCCCTGCACGGTCACAGCAAAGGTCATTTACTTTTAATGACACCAACAAAACTCCATAAAAGGTGAATCTCACAGAGAACTGAAACCGATAAAATGACAACTAAACGGCGAAAGAGCGCCCCCTAAGCATGACTTCCTCCTTTTATAGCATGCCAATACTTTTGTCCTAATTGAACGGCTAGTCTTTTTCTCTTAATTTATGGCTTATTTTGGAACTTTAACATGAAATGACTGGTTTTCCACAAAATGATCATTAAACTGGCGTGTGTAATGGAAATAAGCGATTTGATCCGAGTCTCCTTATACCTAAATTTACACTAAACTCAGTGCGAAACAGAGCAAACGAATTTTATTTCTGAAACAACTAGACATTCATGACCACCAGCTTTCCTGTGTGAATGATCCTGCAAATGATTTAGGAATAAATTAGTTTGTATCCAGTTTGATAAACGAGGCCCGTTGTGTTTCATCTCCATCAGATTCCTGCCAGTTCACACTGGACCCGGACACGGTAAATAAACACCTCTGTCTGTCTGAGAGGAACACAGTGGTGACCTGCAGTGAAACACCACAATCCTATTCTGTTCATCCAGACAGATTTGACTATTATCTCCAGGTGTTGTGTACAGAGAGTGTGTGTGGACGGTGTTACTGGGAGCTCGAATGGAGCGGACATCATGGCGTTTCTATAGCAGTGTCGTATAAAAACATCAGCAGGAAAGGAAAAGGTACTGAATGTTTGTTTGGTCGAAACGACCAGTCCTGGAGATTGTTTTGCTATCCCTCCTGCTACTCGTTCAGACACATTAAAAAAGAAATTAAAATCCCAGTAATGCCCAGCTCCTCTAGAATAGGAGTGTATGTGGATCACAGGGCAGGGATTCTGTCCTTCTACAGCGTCTCGGACACGATGAAGCTCCTCCACAGAGTTCACACCACGTTCACTCAGCCTCTTTACCCCGGGTTTGTGGTTTGTAAAGGATCAGCTATTAAACTGTAATCATCAGAGACATTTATGAAATAAATTGTTTATCTAGAATGGATGCGAAATCGTTAACTTTGACGAACAATTATTGTTTTGGAATTTATCTTTCAGACTTACTGGGGCCTTTTAATCATTTCTCAAGATCCATGTGTTAATGAAAACCTCCTCATTGGACATTTATTATGTCCAGGACTGTGTTTGCAGGGCTAAAGAGACAGTGTTATCTTTGCGCTGACCTGGAATGGGATGTTCAACAAGCACATAAGGACGTGATGGTCAGGCGTCCACATACTTTTGGCCATATAGTGTAATTCTGATATGTAAAAAAAAAAAAAAAAGATTAAAAACCATAAACAGTGTATCTGGTTACTTTATTTATTTGAAAAAGCTTAGGAAAGAACAGCAACGTACAAATCAACAATGTTGGAGAAGATACATTGTGACTGTAACTGGTCAAGCTACAAGGCACTCATGATTTCAATGATCAGTCACTACTGTGTTGATAAAGTAGCTAGCTACACTACAAGCTTCTAAGAAAAAGTAGCTAGCTACACTGAAGGAGATTGTCAAAGTGAGGAAAATCACCTGGGATATTTTCATTTTATTGCACGGCTCTTTTATTGAACGAAATAAAACGTACCTGCTTTTTACAGGTAATGCCGGAATAGATTTAGCTTTTCTGTTTGTAAACCATTTTAAAAAGCAGTTAGTGTTACTTTACTAAAACATCGTCAAATAGAAACAGATACAAAGAGGGCTCACTAAACGACTCTTGGTTCGGTTCATTTCTGGAAATATGTAACTAGCTAGATTCGTCACGCTACACGGGGACTTCGTGAAAGAATAGCTTGTTACAGGAAAAGCGACATTATTTGGAAATTAGCTCATCTACCGCCATTCTGTTAAAAATGTGCTTAAGCTGGTAGCATTGCTACATGTAGCTAACTAAATCTCAACACTGCAAATCAAAAATATTAATGATACGCTAAACAGCTAAACAACGTATTACTGATAATAAAACACATCCCATGTGAACAAAAGGAAAGTCTCACATATTCTAGTTTTTAAACAGAAGCTAACAGTAAAGCTACTAAGAGCTATTTTGAAAGTAAAAGTTTGACCAACACCATAAAGAAACTCAACATTATTGTGAAATTCCTAAATAAATCGTTGTACTTGCATGTCCAAAAAATTAAGTGAAATGATGCTGAGAAAGAAATGTCTGGTCCTGAACTACGAGGATCCAGCTGAAGTTCATGCGGCCACTTCTAGTAGCCTATAAATAAGAAGAACATGAATCAGTTTCATTTCTCTGTGAATAATTAAGTAGTGACAAGTGTATAGATCTCTGACCTTCACTGGAAGGTGATACAGATGAAGTAGAGTTCGTGAGTCTGTGGCAGGCTGACCCACTTCTTACTCTCGGACAGAACCGCTCCGGTTCTCTCGACATCACCACAATCTTCCACTCCGGTTCCGTTACCTGGAGCCCAGTTTTGGTAGCAGATCATCTCTCCCTTCACCCAGTACCAGAAGCCCAGAGCGCAGGTGTGACGCAGGCCAATCCACATATCACTGGAGACATTTTTAGTGACTACTTCCACCCAGTCCTGCATTTCCTGCGAGTCAACAGAAACCAGGTCCACATGATTCTGTCTGCAGTACCTCAGGGCTTCTCGCCAGGTCTTCTTCTCAGTGATCACGGTGAGAGGAGTTCGTTCTGCAGCGATAACAACAACAACAACAACAACAACAATAACAATAAGAATAAGAATAATAAAAATAACAACAACAACAACAACAATAATAACAATAATAATAATAATAATAAGAAGAAGAAGAAGAAGAAGAAGAAGAAGAATATAAATTGGATGGAAACTAAAGCTGTAAATTGCTCAGAATAACAGTCACTAAAATAGTTTGAAAGGAAAGATTTAATTAAATAACCATGAAAATGAGTATAAAAATGTTTTTAACAGCTTTTTCCAAAATCTGTGCTAGCTGCCTGTCTGATCTCGAGACCAGTTTTGGATGCATAAAAAAAAACCAGAAAGCTAATTTACATCTCAGTTCCAGCAGCTCCAACTACAAGCTGTTAAAGAGAATTAATTAAAGCTGTACATTAAATCTGTTCAAATGTTCTGTTACGTTACTCACTTTTATAGCAGACAAAACTGCTATTGAAATGGCAACCTGCATCATTCCATTTATTATTTGCACTTGCTTCCCAAATTTCCACACAGTTATCAATCTTGGGGTTGTTTGGCTGGTTATCATTCCAGTAGCCGTATGAGACTTGAGAATTATCTGACCAGACCCAGGACCTATTGTTAAAAACAATCGAGGTCTAGGGGAAAAAGTAAATAAGTCATACCATTAGTCATAATTCAGATAATAAAACAGTTTTAAAGAAATAAAAACGCAGTTTTATTGAAATGGTTTAAAATGGATTCAGCAGCTAACAGTTATTCAGCTAATAATGTTTTAATGTATAGTCTGTAAACACATTTATTTATTTTTTATCACAAGAATCTCAATCTGAAACTTATGAAGTTCTTGAAAGGTGGAGTAAAAATTCCATGTTTAGTATAAGGACTAGGTACAGTTTTGAAATGTTAGGTAGAGTGGTTTAAGTTATAAAACCAAAATAGAAACATGTTCCTCTGTTTTATTTGAATAGAATTTAGACACATTTGCTAAATGAAAACAGTATCTTACAGACACACATCTGCTATTGCTTTGTGAAGTAAAGTGTTGGCTGATCTGTTAAAAGTGGCTAAAGTTATTTAAATGGAAAAATGAAAACAAATATCCTCAGTGTTTAAATAATTCTAATTAAAATAATTAAAACACGTACATTGCTATCAGTCTGCCTCAGTCCTATCCAGAAATGTTCTGTGCTCCCGTTAAGAGCTTCCTTCACAACATTCATTTCTGCATCATTCACAATGGTGGCCAGGTCAGTGTAATTCGCTCTGCAGTATTTCTGAGCATCGGTCCAGTTCATTGGTGTGTTCACCACATAAAACTGACGAGATGCACACAAAGCGAGAGCCCACAGTCCTGCTGGGATAGAAATTGCTCATGAGCTGAGTATGTAATGAAACATCCGTTTTACAGATTTTAACAAAAGCTTAAACTGACCCGAGAAAAGCAGAATGAAGTTCACCGCTGAACCCATAACTGCGGAGAACAACAAGGAGGGAAAAATCCAGACATTACATATTAGTACAATTCCTAGAACAAGATCTAACAGCATGTGCACTGTATGTGCAGTTTCAGATGTGTGTAATGGCAATAACTGGATTTAAATTAAATAAGTTTATACTCAACAATTTCACAATAAAAGACGGACGCTTTTATCACTGCTCGTGATTAATGTTATGATTTGGTACAAATTATTCAAAAGCAGTAATTCAGTGGATGAGTCCATGTTCCTATTCTGAAGCTCTGATAGCACAAGAGTTCAGTACGTGACAGTGGATTTCTTCATCGTATATTAGATTACTAATGCTGACACACTTGACCTTTTTGTAGCTTGTTAGTAAATCCAATACTGCTTAACTGTGTGTCTTTTATGTTACAAAACACTAACAAGGTACATGAATAACAACTAAGTAAACAGCGCAATAAATACAAGACGGAGTGCTACGAGAGACAGAACTTCAATACCCATGCTCATTAAACATGTGACGCAGGTGTGTGTGATCTCGTGAGGTGTAGGGGCTGATGGGTAACGTAGTCCTGACAACAAACCTTGCTTAAAAGACTATCACATGTTTATGAGGATGCAAATGAGTCAGCTGCAGTCAACGTTCATGTATCAGTCTCACTGAACAGGCTATTTTTAACTATGATTATGACAGGTAAAAAATATTTAAGGTACAAGTAAGTACAGTGCAGTTATTCACAGGAAGTATTACGTTATCCAAAGCAAGCTGAAAGCACGGTACAAGAAAAGAAAAGAAAAACATGGGTTTTCAAATAGAATGTACTGGAATGGTCATCTAAATACTTTTTCTTCTGAGTGCTCTCTGAGTGAGCTCTGTCAGTACACTAGACATATTTCTAATTTAAAAAAATATATAAAAAATTCAGATTATTTGATTTATTTTCAAATAAGTTAAACAAATTGCTTTTAAAAAATTGATAAACTAGTCCAGAGAGAAAAATATAAATTTATTGTTGTTCCATTCAGGATAAAGTGGATCCTAATAACACTTTCTCAAAACAACAAAACAGAACAAAGCAAAAAAGAAAAAAAAGAAAGGAAACATTACATTTAATAAGTTTCTTTTAGAAGACAAGAAACGTTTCAAAAAGAAGAATTGAAATACTAAACTGAAATTTTAAATTTGTAGAATTAATAGAAGTTATTTCTTACCTGTTAGTGACTGGTGTGAAGGTGCTGTGGTCTGTGTGTCTCTGTCTGGCGTCTGCAGTGTGTCTGTGTCTGGCGTCTGCAGTGTGTCTCTGTCTGGCGTCTGCAGTGTGTCTCTGTCTGGCGTCTGCAGTGTGTCTCTGTCTGGCGTCTGCAGTGCGTCTGTATCTGGCGTCTGCTGTGTCCCGCCTTCCCTTTACCTCAGAATGAGCTTCACTTTTACAAATATTTCTTTGTTCTTCTCATCCCACTTTTTTCTGTGCTGCTTTCCATAAAGTTCCAAAAACGAAAATGCAAATGAACTAAAATACACAGTTCTGCAGTAGATGTGTGTATTATCGGCTACAAAAAGATGATTCCACTTACAAACACCAATGCATTATTTATTCATTAGTCTGAATTATGTCTGTTAAATCCTGCGTGAATAAAATAACATTCGAGTATGAAATGTATTTTTAATCCGCTTTGCATTGCACAGTATCTCTTAGAAATATACACTGGATTTTTCCCTTGTGCTTTCTGTATGTTACAGGGCATTTCCTGATGTAGTTCTTATCAGTGTTTCTCATCTTGGATGGATTCAAACCTGCAGAGTCTTCTTTTTCCTCTTCAAAATCCCCTTATTAATTTATTCAGATCATTATTAACCCCTTATGGTACGAGCTCTCAGTTATGGGGTCACAATCCAACATTACAGCTGAGATGCAGACTGTAGTTCTATGCAAATAAACCAGATCGAAAGAAGATTTCATAATAATTAAAATGGTCATGATTTAAAACCATAATTAAAAGTGAGTGTTGTTATAATTAAAATTTCATTAGCCTTCATCTTCATTCAGTGCATGTAAACTGTCATTGGAATCAAAGTGGCCTTTACACTGAACACTAGAACACTCGAATCACGCAGAACAGCTACAGTATTTAAAACAAAATAACATTGTTTTTCATGGCAGGGTTATGGTTTTAGGCTAGAGACACAGAAAATACAATATTCATGCTAGATTTTATAGTGTATGTCCATAATCTAAGCAGCACATGGGTGATATTTCAGTCTGTAGTTTACTGCAGTAGAGCTGCTCTGGTGTTGGTTAAAATCCAAAATGAATGAAAGTTCTAACTGTTCAGAGCGTAGAAGTGAAACTCTACCTAGATTAACTTCATATCATCATATGCAGTGATAATGCATGTTTATTAGATGTACAGATATTTCCACATTATATTTACGAAACCAGAACAAAAATGAAGCAGTATGGCCAGAAGTCCAGTATGTGGACACCTGACCATCACACCCATATCTGGTTCTTCTCCAAACTGTTTCTAAAAAGTTGGACGAACACAACTGTATAGAATGTCTTTATATACTATCACATTACAATTTCCCTTCACTGGAACCAAGAGACCCAAACCTGTTCCAGCATGAAAACGCCCCTGTGCACAAGGCGAGCTCCATGGAGGCATGATGTGTTACGGTTGGAGGAGAAGAATTCGAGTGTGCTGCACAGAGCCCTGACCTCAACTCCACTGAACACCTCTGGGATGAACTGGAACACCGACTGCACCCCAGACCTCCTCACGCAACATCCGTACCTGAATTCACTTGTATCAGGTGAGTGTACAGGGTAAACACTAAGGTTTAAAGGTTTAAAATGACCATGAGTATATTTTATCAGGAGTTCAGCTGACAATCTCTGCTCTAAAACTGTTCAGTGTACGTTATTTATTCTGACCTGCATGTTGACAATGAAGACCAGGAGTCTCAGACTGAGGCGTCACTACACTGTTTTATCCTGGATGTTGTTATCCCAGGTACGTTTTTGAAATTTGTGATTAAAATCTATTGCCGCAACTCCCTCATCATTTTTTCCTGTTTTTACTTTTCCTGTTGTTTTGTAGACTTTATTAACTTTCCTTGGAGATTTACAATAAACTCCATACATTTTAGAGCTATATCATCTTTAGAAACAAAAACATCAGCAAAGTTTTGTAGGAATCTGCGTAGGAAACATTTTAACTGACATTTAATAGACTAATAGTCTAATACACCGAACTAATAAACTTCATTACATTTAACACATCAACAAGCAGCAATGCAGCGGCTCCTTCCTGTCATGCTGCTAGTGACGTTATCGGACAGCTGGGATGTTTATCTCGGTAGCGTGTATCGCTAGTTTTTGCAGAAACACAATTTTATCAGGAAGTAAAAACAAATTGGGAAGGGTTCTACCAGGTTACTTGTAGTCAGCAGTTAAGGGAAATCACATAAGGATCGCAGCCTAGTTTATACAGTAGACTTTGTGAAAGTACCATTTATTCTCTTTCAAGGTAATGTGACTTATCCAGCTCATTAGTAAATGGAATAAATGTGTGAGCTACAGTAGACTGTATTCGAGCAGTATGCAGTCTTACAGGCAGAGCACACACACAGTGGATATTTGTGGTAACTTCCCTGTCCTTTGTTGGGACACACACCCTCCCATTTCCTCTCGCCCTCCCTCTCTCTCTTAACCACTCCTTTTCACTTCAGCAGAAGTGAAACTAAAACTCCTCCGTCCTTGTGTGTGTGTGTAACTGAGTTAGCTGTCTGAAAATTTGGAGTTTTTTTCTTTCTTTCTTCTTTTTACCCTTTTGGTTGACATTACAACCCAGATTTTATGTCACACGTCTTTTCTTTTTGAACTGAGCAAAGTGAAATGGCGGAGACGAATATTTTAGGACTTCAGGATCAGTTCGGCTGTCCAATCTGTCTGGATCTACTCAAGGATCCAGTGACTATTCTCTGTGGACACACTTTCTGTATGGTGTGTATTAATGGCTGCTGGGATCAGGAGGATCAGAAGGGAGTCTATAGCTGTCCTCAGTGTAAAGAAACCTTCACTCCAAGACCTGTTGTGAGTAAAAACGCTGTTCTGGCTGAAGTAATGGAGAAAATAATGATAGAACACCAAGCTAGACGTCCTGCTCACTGTTCCACTGTAACTGAAGAGTGTGATATCTGCACTGGGAAAAAATCCAAAGCCATCAAGTCCTGTCTGGTGTGTCTGGCCTCTTTCTGTGAAACTCACCTCCAGCCTCACTATGAATCTCCTGCCTTTAAGAAGCACAAGCTGGTGGAAGCCTCCAGCTGACTCCAGGAGCAGATCTGCTCTCAGCATGACAAACTGCTGGAGGTTTACTGTTGCAATGATCAGCAGTGTATCTGCATGTTGTGTATGTTACATGAACATAAAGGACATGATACAGTATCAGCTGCAGAAGCAAGCGCTGAGAAAAAGGTAAAAAAAAAATAAAATAAAATAATAATAATAATTAAAACCAACCAACCAAAAAGTTAGACATTCAAGGTTCAGCCATGCAGTAAACAGTAGCAAGACTTCACAAAGAGTGTTATCTAACAGGCAGTTTAAGCCGAGAAACAAAATGGAGGACAAATTGCTGTACAGGCAGTTCAGAACTCTGGAAAGGTTGCCCTCTTGTGGTCATAGGGAGGACTGTTCCATCCTGTCTCCTAGATGTTTAACATCCACCACACTGGAATTGGCTGAGTTCTGAGTTTTGTCTTTATCTAGAAGCAGCTGTTGAAGACACAGAGAAAATGTCAGCAGAGAATCTTGGATAGAGAGAAGGAGCATCAGGAGCTATCAGAAGCTGTGGAGTTTTATGAGGTGAGTTTAGATTTTATTGGAAGAACAACCCTGCTTTAGGATCAGTCAGGATTCTCCATCAATCACAATCTACCAGCCAATCATTTTCTGAAAACAGTCAGAAATTGCTGTTTCGACATAATTCTTATTCAAACTGAGAAGTAAATATATTTCTTTAGTCAATTATAATAATAATGATTAATATGTAGCTGTTTACAGAGTTAATTCTTACAGGGCGACCTGCTTTAGCTTTCCTTCCTCTCTTTGTCTTTGCGTCTCCTAACAGCGCTCTGCACAAAAAGCAGTTCAGGAAAGTGAGAGGATCTTTACGGAGCTGATCAGATCCATCGAGAGAAGACGTTGTGAGGTGACAGAGCTGATCAGAGCTCAGGAGAAAGCTGCAGTGAGCCGAGCTGAAGAAGTCATGAAGCAGCTGGAGCAGGAGATTGCAGAGATGAAGAGGAGAGACTCTGAGCTGGAGGAGCTTTCACACACGGATCCCATCCATTTCCTCCAGGTAACATTACGGATTCTGCAGTCCGATTGGTCGGATGGTGTTTTCTATAAAAGCAGCTCTGACAATAGCGTAGCTGCATATCACAGGTGTATAGGAACCTGATCATTATGCTACATCATTGTTCATTTGAGTCTCCAGTGTCAGCACTTTGGTACAGTCTGTACGTGTTCCTCAACAAGAGTCTTTTCTGTCTTATTACCTTCAAGAGAAACATGATCTGTTATTTTTAATAGATAAAATATTGTAATGGTTGGAAGATTGCGGTTGTGTAAGAGGAATAAAACAGTTCAGAGCAGACTGTTAAACTAAAACTCTTGGGGTGGGAACAGTAACTCCACTCCATGTTGTATTATTCATAATATTCCATACACATTGTCTACACTGCACTTACACATACCCGCACAGTATATCCAAAAGTATTGGAACAGCAAGGCCAATAGTTTCTGTTTTTGCTATACACTGAACTCATTTGGGTTTGAGATCACGAGATGAATATGAGACGTCAGAGCAGAATTTCAGCTTTCGTTCCCTCATATTTTCATCTAGATGTGTTAAAAAAACTTAGACCATGGCACCTTTTTATTTGAACCCACCCATTTTTCAAGTGATCAAAAATATTAGAACAGGTGTTTCTTTTGCCAATTTTTGCGCCCTGTTAGTAGCACTGAATGTCTACTCTTGGTTTGAGCCCTTGGATGCACCTGTGAAGACTGCATTTGTTGTTAGAAAGGATAAACAATGAGGAAGGACAGAGAGCTGTCTATGGGAGAAAAGCAAGTCATTTTGAAGAAAAGAGGGAAAACCTGTCAGAGCCATTGACAAGAACGGGGCATAGCCATTACCAATATTTAGACTGTCCTGAAAAAGAAAGAATCCACCAACAAGCAGACATCAAACAGGCCAGCCAATGAAAAAAACAGCAGTTGATGACAGAAAGATTGTGAGAGCTGTAAAGAAAAACCCCAAAATAACAGTCAGTGACATCAGCAACAACCTCCACAGGGCAGGGGTGAAGGTATCACAATCTACCTTTGGAAGAAGACTTAGAGAGCAGAAATATAGAGGCCATTCCACAAGATGCAAACCACTCATCAGCAGTAAGAATCAGAAAGCCAGAGTGGAATTACAGAGATGAGCCACAAAAGTACTGGAACTATATATATATATATATATACACACAATTGATACCATATATTATTATATAGAATATTGTATATAATTTCTTTGATTTTCATTGTAGAGTTTCCCCTCTCTTTTGGACATTCCTGGATCTGCAGACGTACACTCCATCGAGCTCAGTCCTTTCCTCTCTCTTGAGGATGTAACAGCGTTTGTGTCTCAACTGAGGGACAAAGTGGAAAAGTTCTGCTGTCAGGAGTTCAGAATGGTATCAAATGCAGGTAAATCACTGGAAAGTTCTGGAGAGAATTTTGAGAGCTCCATGCACTAGGATAAGTAATATTTCTGACTTGGGGGTTAATGGACTACTGAGGTTGATCTGACTTCTTGGTTTGATCAATGGCTTTTGAAAAGTATATATTCTTAAGACAAAAGGTTCTTCAAAGGTCCTTTGGATGGGTCACGGTTCGACTTTCTAAAGTATTTCTATGTGGAGTGTTTTTCTCTAAGGTAAACAGGGTTCTATGTAGAAACTGTGAATGTTCTCCCAGAAGAAAAAGCTGAAAGTCCTTTAAAGGGTGTTAAATTTAATATAAAGCATACTGAAATAATGACCATTACTATACTGTAATTTAGTTTACTTTTTTCTTCTTGCAGTAAAAGAAATCCAGATTATTCCTCTTCCTGAACCCAAAAGCAGAGAAGAGTTCCTACAGTGTAAGTTTCTTTCTTCAACACACCACAAACACATTCTCTGTACATGTTATTAAGTGCACAGGAACAATGGGATTCTAGGGCCCGTATGCGTATTTATTTAATTTAAGGTTTACATGGTTTTAAATGATAAGATTGGGTGTCTTTTATCTTTTAGTAGAGTTGCATCTAAATAATCGTTTGGCTAAAAAGCTCGAAATATTCCCACCAGATGCCAATCAATCAGTAAATCCCCTGCACGGTCGCAGCAAAGGTCATTTACTTTTAATGACACCAACAAAACTCCATAAAAGGTGAATCTCACAGAGAACTGAAACCGATAAAATGACAACTAAACGGCGAAAGAGCGCCCCCTAAGCATGACTTCCTCCTTTTATAGCATGCCAATACTTTTGTCCTAATTGAACGGCTAGTCTTTTTCTCTTAATTTATGGCTTATTTTGGAACTTTAACATGAAATGACTGGTTTTCCACAAAATGATCATTAAATTGGCGTGTGTAATGGAAATAAGCGATTTGATCCGAGTCTCCTTATACCTAAATTTACACTAAACTCAGGTGCGAAACAGAACAAACGAATTTTATTTCTGAAACAACTAGACATTCATGACCACCAGCTTTCCTGTGTGAATGATCCTGCAAATGATTTAGGAATAAATTAGTTTGTATCCAGTTTGATAAACGAGGCCCGTTGTGTTTCATCTCCATCAGATTCCTGCCAGTTCACACTGGACCCGGACACGGTAAATAAACACCTCTGTCTGTCTGAGAGGAACACAGTGGTGACCTGCAGTGAAACACCACAATCCTATTCTGTTCATCCAGACAGATTTGACTATTATCTCCAGGTGTTGTGTACAGAGAGTGTGTGTGGACGCTGTTACTGGGAGCTCGAATGGAGCGGACATCATGGCGTTTCTATAGCAGTGTCGTATAAAAACATCAGCAGGAAAGGAAAAGGTACTGAATGTTTGTTTGGCCGAAACGACCAGTCCTGGAGATTGTTTTGCTATCCCTCCTGCTACTCGTTCAGACACATTAAAAAAGAAATTAAAATCCCAGTAATGCCCAGCTCCTCTAGAATAGGAGTGTATGTGGATCACAGGGCAGGAACTCTGTCCTTCTACAGCGTCTCGGACACGATGAAGCTCCTCCACAGAGTTCACACCACGTTCACTCAGCCTCTTTACCCCGGGTTTGTGGTTTGTAAAGGATCAGCTATTAAACTGTAATCATCAGAGACATTTATGAAATAAATTGTTTATCTAGAATGGATGCGAAATCGTTAACTTTGACGAACAATTATTGTTTTTCATTGTAGTTATTCTTACTTTTTGATATTATCAGTATTGTATGGAATTTATCTTTCAGACTTACTGGGGCCTTTTAATCATTTCTCAAGATCCATGTGTTAATGAAAACCTCCTCATTGGACATTTATTATGTCCAGGACTGTGTTTGCAGGGCTAAAGAGACAGTGTTATCTTTGCGCTGACCTGGAATGGGATGTTCAACAAGCACATAAGGACGTGATGGTCAGGCGTCCACATACTTTTGGCCATATAGTGTAATTCTGATATGTAAAAAAAAAAAAAAAAGATTAAAAACCATAAACAGTGTATCTGGTTACTTTATTTATTTGAAAAAGCTTAGGAAAGAACAGAAACGTACAAATCAACAATGTTGGAGAAGATACATTGCGACTGTAACTGGTCAAGCTACAAGGCACTCATGATTTCAATGATCAATCACTACTGTGTTGATAAAGTAGCTAGCTACCCTACAAGCTTCTAAGAAAAAGTAGCTAGCTACACTGAAGGAGATTGTCAAAGTGAGGAAAATCACCTGGGATATTTTCATTTTATTGCACGGCTCTTTTATTGAACGAAATAAAACGTACCTGCTTTTTACAGGTAATGCCGGAATAGATTTAGCTTTTCTGTTTGTAAACCATTTTAAAAAGCAGTTAGTGTTACTTTACTAAAACATCGTCAAATAGAAACAGATACAAAGAGGGCTCACTAACGACTCTTGGTTCGGTTCATTTCTGGAAATATGTAACTAGCTAGATTCGTCACGCTACACGGGGACTTCGTGAAAGAATAGCTTGTTACAGGAAAAGCGACATTATTTGGAAATTAGCTCATCTACCACCATTCTGTTAAAAATGTGCTTAAGCTGGTAGCATTGCTACATGTAGCTAACTAAATCTCAACACTGCAAATCAAAAATATTAATGATACGCTAAACAGCTAAACAACGTATTACTGATAATAAAACACATCCCATGTGAACAAAAGGAAAGTCTCACATATTCTAGTTTTTAAACAGAAGCTAACAGTAAAGCTACTGAGAGCTATTTTGAAAGTAAAAGTTTGACCAACACCATAAAGAAACTCAACATTATTGTGAAATTCCTAAATAAATCGTTGTACTTGCATGTCCAAAAAATTAAGTGAAATGATGCTGAGAAAGAAATGTCTGGTCCTGAACTACGAGGATCCAGCTGAAGTTCATGCGGCCACTTCTAGTAGCCTATAAATAAGAAGAACATGAATCAGTTTCATTTCTCTGTGAATAATTAAGCAGTGACAAGTGTATAGATCTCTGACCTTCACTGGAAGGTGATACAGATGAAGTAGAGTTCGTGAGTCTGTGGCAGGCTGACCCACTTCTTACTCTCGGACAGAACCGCTCCGGTTCTCTCGACATCACCACAATCTTCCACTCCGGTTCCGTTACCTGGAGCCCAGTTTTGGTAGCAGATCATCTCTCCCTTCACCGAGTACCAGAAGCCCAGAGCGCAGGTGTGACGCAGGCCAATCCACATATCACTGGAGACATGTTTAGTGACTACTCCCACCCAGTCCTGCATTTCCTGCGAGTCAACAGAAACCAGGTCCACATGATTCTGTCTGCAGTACCTCAGGGCTTCTCGCCAGGTCTTCTTCTCAGTGATCACGGTGAGAGGAGTTCGTTCTGCAAGGAGAGAAGAAATGTGGAAATCATTTTTATTAAATATCTTAGTTAAATAATTGTGCCTTTGTGTTTTAAAATATTATACATATACATTATTTTGTAGTGTCCTTTTATATGAATTCATGTTCATTTTCCTCTTTCATTTTTTTTGTTCCAATTTAGGCATAACAACAGCAACATCAACCACTACTACTACTACTTATTATTATTATTATTATTATTATTATTGGTAGTAGTAGTAGTAGTAGTAGTAGTAGTAGTACCATTACTGTTGTTAATTATAATAGTAACATTTTTACTAAAACAAGAATTTTTATTAGAAATTTAAAATAATAGGCTTTATTTGCATCATACCTTCCATGGAGAAAATATACCTCAAAAGGCAATGAAAGAAAAATGAAAATAAAAATAAAATAGAGACATAATAACAGATGTCTGGTTTTCTGCATCTTTATTCATGTTCAGTTCCCGTGCAGTAAATCTATTATAACATTGTTGGGCTACTCACTTTTATAGCAGACAAATGAATGACGGTGATGGCAGCCTGCATCGTTCCATGTATTATTTCCACTGTAGACTTCCACACAGTTATCACCCTCCTCGTTGTTTGGCTCTCCATTCTGCCAGTACGTGTAGTTGTATGGAGCGCCATCTGACCAGTACCAGGACCTATTCTTATAAATGTGCCAGTACTAGGGAAAATTCATTCACATGTGTTAGAACCTCACAACACTTTTTTATGATAATTGTACAAAACAAAACTAAAAACAACTTGAAAGTTTCAGAATGAGTTTTAATGAAACAGAAATGTGGTTTTATTTAAATGAATTATTCTGCCAATGGTACAGATAATTGGTAATAATACATGGAAAATTCTCATTTTTTAAATGATTATACAAATAAATATATAAAAATATAATATACGGAATACATACATACATACATATCTATATCTATATCTATATATAATTGCTTACAGTCTTGTTTTGCTTCAGTCCTATCCAGAAGTTGCCTCCTTTACCCTTGAGAAGGTCTTTCACAGCATCCATTTCTTCTTGGTTCTCGATGGTGGCCAGGTCAGTGTAATTCTCTCTGCACCATGTCTGAGCTTTGCTCCAGTCTCTGTTCTCTTCCACCACATAAAACTGACGTGATGCGCTCAAAGCAGGAGCCCACAGTCCTGCTGGGATACGAATCTCTCATGAGCGTAGGAGTATGGTAATGAAACAGAAGAGAGTTTTACAGATTAAAAAAAGCTTAAAGTGACCTGACAAAAGCAGAATGAAGTTCACCGCTGAACCCATAACTGTGGAGAACAACAGAGAGGGAAAATTCAACATTAAACATTAGCACAATTCCTAGAGCTATTCATGTGTGTAATTTTCACGTGTATAATGTCACTAAATACATTTACATTTAATAAGGTAATGCTCAACCTTTACAGTGAGGACATTATGTATAATGTTAATGTTCACTCAAAAGCAGTTATGCAACAGATGGATCATGTTTCCATTTTAAAATCTTTTCAGATCTGATAGCACGAGGGATGTAACTGAGTATGAAGATAATATTTAAGATTAAACAGATTTCCTTAGGAAAGCATATACAGTGCCCTCCAATAAATATTGGCACCCTGGGTAAATATAAGCAAAGAAGGCTGTGTAAAATTGTCTTTATTGTTTAACCTTTTGATATTTTGTTCAAAGTATTCACAAACATACTCTGCTCTCATGATCTCAAACAATTGCAAACAAAACACAGGTTTTGTTTGCAATTGTTTGTTCTTTGTAGATGTGCAACAATTATTGGCACCCCTATGAATTCATATGAGAAAAATATATGTAAAATATTTTCCCATGGATATTTTACATTTCTTTAGTAAATCTGGACACAGCTTTAGTGCACCAGCTCATGGAAATCAAAAATCCAGTATCTCAAAATATTAGAATGATATTTTTGATTTCCACGAGCTGTAAGACATAATCATCAAGATTACTAAAACAAAAAAGACTTGAAATATTTCCCTTGATGTCTAATGACTCTAGAATATATGAAACTTCCCCTTTTTGAATTAAATTATGGAAAAAAGAACTTTTCCATTATATAATTTTTTTTTTAAATGCACCTGTGTGTGTGTGTCTATAGTGTCCTCCAGTAATATTGTATTAATAATTTTTATTCATTATTTGTATTAATTACTCATAATTTCATTGTAATTCCATCCATCCATTTTCTGTACTGCTTATCCTTACAGGGTGGCGGGGAACCTGGAGTCTATCCCAGGCAACATGGGGCACAAGGTGGGGTAAACCCTGGACATGGTGCCAAGCCATTGCAGGGCACAATCACACAGACGTGCACATACCACAGACACTTTTGGACATGCCAATCAGCCTACAGCACATGTCTTTGGACTGGTGGGGTAAACCGGAGTACCTGGATGAAACTCCCAAAGCACAGGGAGAACATGCAAACTCCACACACAGAGGGCAGTGGCAGGAATCAAAGCCCCAACCCTGGAGGTGTGAGGCAAGCGTGCTAACTACTAAACCACCATGCTCCGAGGAATGTAATTATTAACCTAAAATCTAAATTCCACATTGTGACTGTAAAGGTGCTCTGATGTGTGTGTGTGTGTGTGTGTGTGTGTGTGTGTGTGTGTGTGTGTGTGTGTGTGTGTGTCTGTCTCTGACTCTCTCTCTATGTTTTGTTTTGTCTTCCCTGGAAATCAGAATGACCTTCACTTTAACAAGTATTTCATTGTATTTGCGCTTCACACTTTTGTTGATGCTTTCCATAAAGTTCCAAGCAACAAAATGCAAATGAGCTAAAACACACCGCTCTGTAGTAGTTGTGTGTATTATACAAAAGGACAGATCAACTTTGAACCCCCAACACAATATCCAGTCCACCAGTCATTAGAGTATGAAATGTATTTTTAGCCTCCACACTGCACAGTATCTCTCATCAATACACAACTTTTCCTGGTCTTGTGATTATCAGAGTTTTACATCCGGGATGGATGAAACTTTCTGCTTTGACCTTTTTAAATCATCTTATTAAAAGTAGATCATTATATAGAATTAGATGATTGTTAAGGCTTTAACACATGGGTTCTCAGCTTTGGGGTAACCTCAGATGTGGATAAGGTCACAGGAGATTTTTACTGACTGTCATTTATAGTGTAGTTCTATTCATATAAACCTGATTTTTAGATTGGTAATAAGGTCTTTTTGTTTTACATTATTAAAAGTAAGCATTATTATAATTAAAATAAGATTAGCCTTCATTTGAATTAGACCATTAGAACTGTCATTGTAAACAACATGGCTTTTACACTGGACACTAGCAGCACACAGAGCAGATATTTAACAAGAAAATAAAAATCATTTTGGTTTAAAGATAGTAATACCACAAAATACAACATTCATGCTATATTTTATCCATAATCTAAACAGCACACGGGTAATGTTTCAGTCCGAAGTCTACTGCAGCATGAGCTGCTCTGGTATTGGTGATAAAACCCAAACTTAATGAGAGTTTGTTATATTTACAGAGGTGCTTGAAAGTTTTGAATTTTCTAAATTTCTGTATAAACATGACATATTTAAGGTACAAATAAGTATAACTATAAATATTTAAGGTACAAATATCTACAGTGCAGTTATTCACAGGAAGTATTACATTATCTAAAGCAAGCTGAAAGCAAGGTACAAGAAAAGAAAAGAAAAACATGAGTTTTCAAATAGAATGTACTGGAATGGTCATCTAAATACTTTTTCTCCAGAGCGCTAGTCATAACCCATTCAGTTGTCAGCTCTGTCAGTACACTAGAGTCATATTTCTAATTTAAAAAAATACTTTTTTTTCTGATTATTTGATTTATTATCAAATAAGTTAAACAAATCACTTAAAAAACTTGATAAACTAGTCCAGAGAGAAAAAATATTTAATAATTTGTAGAGTTAATAGAAGTTATTTCTTACCTGTTAGTGACTGGTGTGAAGGTGCTGTGGTCTGTGTGTCTCTGTCTGGCGTCTGCAGTATGTCTCTGTCTGGCGTCTGCAGTGTGTCTGTGTCTGGCGTCTGCAGTGTGTCTCTGTCTGGCGTCTGCAGTGTCTCTGACTGGCGTCTGCAGTGTGTCTGTATCTGGCGTTTGCTGTGTTCCGCCTTCTCTGTACCTCAGAATGAGCTTCACTTTTACAAATATTTCTTTGTTCTTCTCATCCCACTTTTTTTCTGTGCTGCTTTCCATAAAGTTCCAAAAACGAAAATGCAAATGAACTAAAATACACAGTTCTGCAGTAGATGTGTGCATTATCAGCTACAAAAAGATGATTCCACTTACAAACACCAATGCATTATTTATTCATTAGTCTGAATTATGTCTGTTAAATCCTGCGTGAATAAAATAACATTCGAGTATGAAATGTATTTTTAATCCGCTTTGCATTGCACAGTATCTCTTAGAAAAATACACTGGATTATCCCCTTGTGCTTTCTGTATGTTACAGGGCATTTCCTGATGTAGTTCTTATCAGTGTTTCTCATCTTGGATGGATTCAAATCTGCAGAGTCTTCTTTTTCCTCTTCAAAATCCCCTTATTAATTTATTCAGATCATTATTAACCCCTTATGGTACGAGCTCTCAGTTATGGGGTCACAATCCAACATTATAGATGAGATGCAGACTGTAGTTCTATGCAAATAAACCAGATCTAAAGAAGATTTCATAATAATTAAATTGTGCAGAAACACAATTTTATCAGGAAGTAAAAACAAATTGGGAAGGGTTCTACCAGGTTACTTGTAGTCAGCAGTTAAGGGAAATCACATAAGGATCGCAGCCTAGTTTATACAGTAGACTTTGTGAAAGTATCATTTATTCTCTTTCAAGGTAATGTGACTTATCCAGTTCATTAGTAAATAGAATAAATGTGTGAGCTACAGTAGACTGTATTCGAGCAGTATGCAGTCTTACAGGCAGAGCACACACACAGTGGATATTTGTGGTAACTTCCCTGTCCTTTGTTGGGACACACACCCTCCCATTTCCTCTCGCCCTCCCTCTCTCTCTTAACCACTCCTTTTCACTTCAGCAGAAGTGAAACTAAAACTCCTCCGTCCTTGTGTGTGTGTGTAACTGAGTTAGCTGTCTGAAAATTTTTTAGTTTTTTTCTTTCTTTCTTCTTTTTACCCTTTTGGTTGACATTACAACCCAGATTTTATGTCACACGTCTTTTCTTTTTGAACTGAGCAAAGTGAAATGGCGGAGACGAATATTTTAGGACTTCAGGATCAGTTCAGCTGTCCAATCTGTCTGGATCTACTCAAGGATCCAGTGACTATTCTCTGTGGACACACTTTCTGTATGGTGTGTATTAATGGCTGCTGGGATCAGGAGGATCAGAAGGGAGTCTATAGCTGTCCTCAGTGTAAAGAAACCTTCACTCCAAGACCTGTTGTGAGTAAAAACGCTGTTCTGGCTGAAGTAATGGAGAAACTAATGATAGAACACCAAGCTAGACGTCCTGCTCACTGTTCCACTGTAACTGAAGAGTGTGATATCTGCACTGGGAAAAAATCCAAAGCCATCAAGTCCTGTCTGGTGTGTCTGGCCTCTTTCTGTGAAACTCACCTCCAGCCTCACTATAAATCTCCTGCCTTTAAGAAGCACAAGCTGGTGGAAGCCTCCAGACGACTCCAGGAGCAGATCTGCTCTCAGCATGACAAACTGCTGGAGGTTTACTGTTGCAATGATCAGCAGTGTATCTGCATGTTGTGTATGTTAGATACACATAAAGGACATGATACAGTATCAGCTGCAGAAGCAAGCGCTGAGAAAAAGGTAAAAAAAAAATAAAATAATAATAATAATTAAAACCAACCAACCAAAAGTTAGACATTCAAGGTTCAGCCATGCAGTAAACAGTAGCAAGACTTCACAAAGAGTGCTATCTAACAGGCAGTTTAAGCCGAGAAACAAAATGGAGGACAAATTGCTGTACAGGCAGTTCAGAACTCTGGAAAGGTTGCCCTCTTGTGGTCATAGGGAGGACTGTTCCATCCTGTCTCCTAGATGTTTAACACCCACCACACTGGAATTGGCTGAGTTCTGAGTTTTGTCTTTATCTAGAAGCAGCTGTTGAAGACACAGAGAAAATGTCAGCAGAGAATCTTGGATAGAGAGAAGGAGCATCAGGAGCTATCAGAAGCTGTGGAGTTTTATGAGGTGAGTTTAGATTTTATTGGAAGAACAACCCTGCTTTAGGATCAGTCAGGATTCTCCATCAATCACAATCTACCAGCCAATCATTTTCTGAAAACAGTCAGAAATTGCTGTTTCGACATAATTCTTATTCAAACTGAGAAGTAAATATATTTCTTTAGTCAATTATAATAATAATGATTAATATGTAGCTGTTTACAGAGTTAATTCTTACAGGGAGGCCTGCTTTAGCTTTCCTTCCTCTCTTTGTCTTTGCGTCTCCTAACAGCGCTCTGCACAAAAAGCAGTTCAGGAAAGTGAGAGGATCTTTACGGAGCTGATCAGATCCATCGAGAGAAGACGTTGTGAGGTGACAGCGCTGATCAGAGCTCAGGAGAAAGCTGCAGTGAGCCGAGCTGAAGAAGTCATGAAGCAGCTGGAGCAGGAGATTGCAGAGATGAAGAGGAGAGACTCTGAGCTGGAGGAGCTTTCACACACGGATCCCATCCATTTCCTCCAGGTAACATTACGGATTCTGCAGTCCGATTGGTCGGATGGTGTTTTCTATAAAAGCAGCTCTGACAATAGCGTAGCTGCATATCACAGGTGTATAGGAACCTGATCATTATGCTACATCATTGTTCATTTGAGTCTCCAGTGTCAGCACTTTGGTACAGTCTGTACGTGTTCCTCAACAAGAGTCTTTTCTGTCTTATTACCTTCAAGAGAAACATGATCTGTTATTTTTAATAGATAAAATCTTGTAATGGTTGGAAGATTGCGGTTGTGTAAGAGGAATAAAACAGTTCAGAGCAGACTGTTAAACTAAAACTCTTGGGGTGGGAACAGTAACTCCACTCCATGTTGTATTATTCATAATATTCCATACACATTGTCTACACTGTACTTACACATACCCGCACAGTATATCCAAAAGTATTGGAACAGCAAGGCCAATAGTTTCTGTTTTTGCTATACACTGAACTCATTTGGGTTTGAGATCACGGGATGAATATGAGACGTCAGAGCAGAATTTCAGCTTTCGTTCCCTCATATTTTCATCTAGATGTGTTAAAAAAACTTAGACCATGGCACCTTTTTATTTGAACCCACCCATTTTTCAAGTGATCAAAAATATTAGAACAGGTGTTTCTTTTGCCAATTTTTGCGCCCTGTTAGTGGCGCTGAATGTCTACTCTTGGTTTGAGCCCTTGGATGCACCTGTGAAGACTGCATTTGTTGTTAAAAAGGATAAACAATGAGGAAGGACAGAGAGCTGTCTATGGGAGAAAAGCAAGTCATTTTGAAGAAAAGAGGGAAAACCTGTCAGAGCCATTGACAAGAACGGGGCATAGCCATTACCAATATATAGACTGTCCTGAAAAAGAAAGAATCCACCAACAAGCAGACATCAAACAGCCAGCCAATGAAAAAAACAGCAGTTGATGACAGAAAGATTGTGAGAGCTGTAAAGAAAAACCCCAAAATAACAGTCAGTGACATCAGCAACAACCTCCACAGGGCAGGGGTGAAGGTATCACAATCTACCTTTGGAAGAAGACATAGAGAGCAGAAATATAGAGGCCATACCACAAGATGCAAACCACTCATCAGCAGTAAGAATCAGAAAGCCAGAGTGGAATTACAGAGATGAGCCACAAAAGTACTGGAACTATTATATATATATATACACACACAATTGATACCATATATTATTATATAGAATATTGTATATAATTTCTTTGATTTTCATTGTAGAGTTTCCCCTCTCTTTTGGACATTCCTGGATCTGCAGACGTACACTCCATCGAGCTCAGTCCTTTCCTCTCTCTTGAGGATGTAACAGCGTTTGTGTCTCAACTGAGGGACAAAGTGGAAAAGTTCTGCTATCAGGAGTTCAGAATGGTATCAAATGCAGGTAAATCACTGGAAAGTTCTGGAGAGAATTTTGAGAGCTCCATGCACTAGCATAAGTAATATTTCTGACTTGGGGGATAATGGACTACTGAGGTTGATCTGACTTCTTGGTTTGATCAATGGCTTTTGAAAAGTATATATTCTTAAGACAAAAGGTTCTTCAAAGGTCCTTTGGATGGGTCACGGTTCGACTTTCTAAAGTATTTCTATGTGGAGTGTTTTTCTCTAAGGTAAACAGGGTTCTATGTAGAAACTGTGAATGTTCTCCCAGAAGAAAAAGCTGAAAGTCCTTTAAAGGGTGTTACATTTAATATAAAGCATACTGAAATAATGACCATTACTATACTGTAATTTAGTTTACTTTTTTCTTCTTGCAGTAAAAGAAATCCAGATTATTCCTCTTCCTGAACCCAAAAGCAGAGAAGAGTTCCTACAGTGTAAGTTTCTTTCTTCAACACACCACAAACACATTCTCTGTACATGTTATTAAGTGCACAGGAACAATGGGATTCTAGGGCCCGTATGCGTATTTATTTAATTTAAGGTTTACATGGTTTTAAATGATAAGATTGGGTGTCTTTTATCTTTTAGTAGAGTTGCATCTAAATAATCGTTTGGCTAAAAAGCTCGAAATATTCCCACCAGATGCCAATCAATCAGTAAATCCCCTGCACGGTCACAGCAAAGGTCATTTACTTTTAATGACACCAACAAAACTCCATAAAAGGTGAATCTCACAGAGAACTGAAACCGATAAAATGACAACTAAACGGCGAAAGAGCGCCCCCTAAGCATGACTTCCTCCTTTTATAGCATGCCAATACTTTTGTCCTAATTGAACGGCTAGTCTTTTTCTCTTAATTTATGGCTTATTTTGGAACTTTAACATGAAATGACTGGTTTTCCACAAAATTATCATTAAATTGGCGTGTGTAATGGAAATAAGCGATTTGATCTGAGTCTCCTTATACCTAAATTTACACTAAACTCAGTGCGAAACAGAACAAACGAATTTTATCTCTGAAACAACTGGACATTCATGACCACCACCTTTCCTGTGTGAATGATCCTGCAAATGATTTAGGAATAAATTAGTTTGTATCCAGTTTGATAAACGAGGCCCGTTGTGTTTCATCTCCATCAGATTCCTGCCAGTTCACACTGGACCCGGACACGGTAAATAAACACCTCTGTCTGTCTGAGAGGAACACAGTGGTGACCTGCAGTGAAACACCACAATCCTATTCTGTTCATCCAGACAGATTTGACTGTTATCTCCAGGTGTTGTGTACAGAGAGTGTGTGTGGACGCTGTTACTGGGAGCTCGAATGGAGCGGACATCATGGCGTTTCTATAGCAGTGTCGTATAAAAACATCAGCAGGAAAGGAAAAGGTACTGAATGTTTGTTTGGCCGAAACGACCAGTCCTGGAGATTGTTTTGCTATCCCTCCTGCTACTCGTTCAGACACATTAAAAAAGAAATTAAAATCCCAGTAATGCCCAGCTCCTCTAGAATAGGAGTGTATGTGGATCACAGGGCAGGGATTCTGTCCTTCTACAGCGTCTCGGACACGATGAAGCTCCTCCACAGAGTTCACACCACGTTCACTCAGCCTCTTTACCCCGGGTTTGTGGTTTGTAAAGGATCAGCTATTAAACTGTAATCATCAGAGACATTTATGAAATAAATTGTTTATCTAGAATGGATGCGAAATCGTTAACTTTGACGAACAATTATTGTTTTTCATTGTAGTTATTCTTACTTTTTGATATTATCAGTATTGTATGGAATTTATCTTTCAGACTTACTGGGGCCTTTTAATCATTTCTCAAGATCCATGTGTTAATGAAAACCTCCTCATTGGACATTTATTATGTCCAGGACTGTGTTTGCAGGGCTAAAGAGACAGTGTTATCTTTGCGCTGACCTGGAATGGGATGTTCAACAAGCACATAAGGACGTGATGGTCAGGCGTCCACATACTTTTGGCCATGTAGTGTAATTCTGATATGTAAAAAAAAAAAAAAGATTAAAAACCATAAACAGTGTATCTGGTTACTTTATTTATTTGAAAAAGCTTAGGAAAGAACAGCAATGTACAAATCAACAATGTTGGAGAAGATACATTGTGACTGTAACTGGTCAAGCTACAAGGCACTCATGATTTCAATGATCAATCACTACTGTGTTGATAAAGTAGCTAGCTACACTACAAGCTTCTAAGAAAAAGTAGCTAGCTACACTGAAGGAGATTGTCAAAGTGAGGAAAATCACCTGGGATATTTTCATTTTATTGCACGGCTCTTTTATTGAACGAAATAAAACGTACCTGCTTTTTACAGGTAATGCCGGAATAGATTTAGCTTTTCTGTTTGTAAACCATTTTAAAAAGCAGTTAGTGTTACTTTACTAAAACATCGTCAAATAGAAACAGATACAAAGAGGGCTCACTAAACGACTCTTGGTTCGGTTCATTTCTGGAAATATGTAACTAGCTAGATTTGTCACGCTACACGGGGACTTCGTGAAAGAATAGCTTGTTACAGGAAAAGCGACATTATTTGGAAATTAGCTCATCTACCGCCATTCTGTTAAAAATGTGCTTAAGCTGGTAGCATTGCTACATGTAGCTAACTAAATCTCAACACTGCAAATCAAAAATATTAATGATACGCTAAACAGCTAAACAACGTATTACTGATAATAAAACACATCCCATGTGAACAAAAGGAAAGTCTCACATATTCTAGTTTTTAAACAGAAGCTAACAGTAAAGCTACTAAGAGCTATTTTGAAAGTAAAAGTTTGACCAACACCATAAAGAAACTCAACATTATTGTGAAATTCCTAAATAAATCGTTGTACTTGCATGTCCAAAAAATTAAGTGAAATGATGCTGAGAAAGAAATGTCTGGTCCTGAACTACGAGGATCCAGCTGAAGTTCATGCGGCCACTTCTAGTAGCCTATAAATAAGAAGAACATGAATCAGTTTCATTTCTCTGTGAATAATTAAGCAGTGACAAGTGTATAGATCTCTGACCTTCACTGGAAGGTGATACAGATGAAGTAGAGTTCGTGAGTCTGTGGCAGGCTGACCCACTTCTTACTCTCAGACAGAACCGCTCCGGTTCTCTCGACATCACCACAATCTTCCACTCCGGTTCCGTTACCTGGAGCCCAGTTTTGGTAGCAGATCATCTCTCCCTTCACCGAGTACCAGAAGCCCAGAGCGCAGGTGTGACGCAGGCCAATCCACATATCACTGTAGACATTTTTAGTGACTACTTCCACCCAGTCCTGCATTTCCTGCGAGTCAACAGAAACCAGGTCCACATGATTCTGTCTGCAGTACCTCAGGGCTTCTCGCCAGGTCTTCTTCTCAGTGATCACGGTGAGAGGAGTTCGTTCTGCAAGGAGAGAAGAAATGTGGAAATCATTTTTATTAAATATCTTAGTTAAATAATTGTGCCTTTGTGTTTTAAAATATTATACATATACATTATTTTGTAGTGTCCTTTTATATGAATTCATGTTCATTTTCCTCTTTCATTTTTTTTGTTCCAATTTAGGCATAACAACAGCAACATCAACCACTACTACTACTACTTATTATTATTATTATTATTATTATTATTATTGGTAGTAGTAGTAGTAGTAGTAGTAGTAGTAGTACCATTACTGTTGTTAATTATAATAGTAACATTTTTACTAAAACAAGAATTTTTATTAGAAATTTAAAATAATAGGCTTTATTTGCATCATACCTTCCATGGAGAAAATATACCTCAAAAGGCAATGAAAGAAAAATGAAAATAAGAATAAAATAGAGACATAATAACAGATGTCTGGTTTTCTGCATCTTTATTCATGTTCAGTTCCCGTGCAGTAAATCTATTATAACATTGTTGGGCTACTCACTTTTATAGCAGACAAATGAATGATGGTGATTGCTGCAGCCTGCATCGTTCCATGTATTATTTCCACTGTAGACTTCCACACAGTTATCACCCTCCTTGTTGTTTGGCTCTCCATTCTGCCAGTACGTGTAGTTGTATGGAGCGCCATCTGTCCAGTACCAGGACCTATTCTTATAAATGTGCCAGTACTAGGGAAAATTCATTCACATGTGTTAGAACCTCACAACACTTTTTTATGATAATTGCACAAAACAAAACTAAAAACAACTTGAAAGTTTCAGAATGAGTTTTAATGAAACAGAAATGTGGTTTTATTTAAATGAATTATTCTGCCAATGGTACAGATAATTGGTAATAATACATGGAAAATTCTCATTTTTTAAATGATTATACAAATAAATATATAAAAATATAATATACGGAATACATACATACATACATATCTATATCTATATCTATATATAATTGCTTACAGTCTTGTTTTGCTTCAGTCCTATCCAGAAGTTGCCTCCTTTACCCTTGAGAAGGTCTTTCACAGCATCCATTTCTTCTTGGTTCTCGATGGTGGCCAGGTCAGTGTAATTCTCTCTGCACCATGTCTGAGCCTCGCTCCAGTCTCTGTTCTCTTCCACCGCATAGAACTGACGTGATGCGCTCAAAGCAGGAGCCCACAGTCCTGCTGGGATACGAATCTCTCATGAGCATAGGAGTATGGTAATGAAACAGAAGAGAGTTTTACAGATTAAAAAAAGCTTAAAGTGACCTGACAAAAGCAGAATGAAGTTCACCGCTGAACCCATAACTGTGGAGAACAACAGAGAGGGAAAATTCAACATTAAACATTAGCACAATTCCTAGAGCTATTCATGTGTGTAATTTTCACGTGTATAATGTCACTAAATACATTTACATTTAATAAGGTAATGCTCAACCTTTACAGTGAGGACATTATGTATAATGTTAATGTTCACTCAAAAGCAGTTATGCAACAGATGGATCATGTTTCCATTTTAAAATCTTTTCAGATCTGATAGCACGAGGGATGTAACTGAGTATGAAGATAATATTTAAGATTAAACAGATTTCCTTAGGAAAGCATATACAGTGCCCTCCAATAAATATTGGCACCCTGGGTAAATATAAGCAAAGAAGGCTGTGTAAAATTGTCTTTATTGTTTAACCTTCTGATGTTTTGTTCAAAGTATTCACAAACATACTCTGCTCTCATGATCTCAAACAATTGCAAACAAAACACAGGTTTTGTTTGCAATTGTTTGTTCTTTGTAGATGTGCAACAATTATTGGCACCCCTATGAATTCATATGAGAAAAATATATGTAAAATATTTTCCCATGGATATTTTACATTTCTTTAGTAAATCTGGACACAGCTTTAGTGCACCAGCTCATGGAAATCAAAAATCCAGTATCTCAAAATATTAGAATGATATTTTTGATTTCCACGAGCTGTAAGACATAATCATCAAGATTACTAAAACAAAAAAGACTTGAAATATTTCCCTTGATGTCTAATGACTCTAGAATATATGAAACTTCCCCTTTTTGAATTAAATTATGGAAAAAAGAACTTTTCCATTATATATATATATATTTTTTTAAATGCACCTGTGTGTGTGTGTCTATAGTGTCCTCCAGTAATATTGTATTAATAATTTTTATTCATTATTTGTATTAATTACTCATAATTTTATTGTAATTCCATCCATCCATTTTCTGTACTGCTTATCCTTACAGGGTGGCGGGGAACCTGGAGGCTATCCCAGGCAACATGGGGCACAAGGTGGGGTACACCCTGGACAGGGTGCCAAGCCATTGCAGGGCACAATCACACAGACGTTCACATACCACAGACACTTTTGGACATGCCAATCAGCCTACAGCACATGTCTTTGGACTGGTGGGGTAAACCGGAGTACCTGGATGAAACTCCCAAAGCACGGGGAGAACATACAAACTCCACACACAGAGGGCAGTGGCAGGAATCAAAGCCCCAACCCTGGAGGTGTGAGGCAAGCATGCTAACTACTAAACCACCATGCTCCCAGGAATGTAATTATTAACCTAAAATCTAAATTCCACAATGTGACTGTAAAGGTGCTCTGATGTGTGTGTGTGTGTGTGTGTGTGTGTGTGTGTGTGTGTGTGTGTGTGTGTGTGTGTGTGTGTGTGTGTGTGTGTGTGTGTGTGTGTGTGTGTCTCTCTGTGTTGTGTTCTGTCTTCCCTGGAAATCAGAATGACCTTCACTTTAACAAGTATTTCATTGTATTTGCGCTTCACACTTTTGTTGATGCTTTCCATAAAGTTCCAAGCAACAAAATGCAAATGAGCTAAAACACACCGCTCTGTAGTAGATGTGTGTATTATACAAAAGGACAGATCAACTTTGAACCCCCAACACAATATCCAGTCCACCAGTCATTAGAGTATGAAATGTATTTTTAGCCTCCACACTGCACAGTATCTCTCATCAATACACAACTTTTCCTGGTCTTGTGATTATCAGAGTTTTACATCCGGGATGGATGAAACTTTCTGCTTTGACCTTTTTAAATCATCTTATTAAAAGTAGATCATTATATAGAATTAGATGATTGTTAAGGCTTTAACACATGGGTTCTCAGCTTTGGGGTAACCTCAGATGTGGATAAGGTCACAGGAGATTTTTACTGACTGTCATTTATAGTGTAGTTCTATTCATATAAACCTGATTTTTAGATTGGTAATAAGGTCTTTTTGTTTTACATTATTAAAAGTAAGCATTATTATAATTAAAATAAGATTAGCCTTCATTTGAATTAGACCATTAGAACTGTCATTGTAAACAACATGGCTTTTACACTGGACACTAGCAGCACACAGAGCAGATATTTAACAAGAAAATAAAAATCATTTTGGTTTAAAGATAGTAATACCACAAAATACAACATTCATGCTATATTTTATCCATAATCTAAACAGCACACGGGTAATGTTTCAGTCCGAAGTCTACTGCAGCATGAGCTGCTCTGGTATTGGTGATAAAACCCAAACTTAATGAGAGTTTGTTATATTTACAGAGGTGCTTGAAAGTTTTGAATTTTCTAAATTTCTGTATAAACATGACATATTTAAGGTACAAATAAGTATAACTATAAATATTTAAGGTACAAATATCTACAGTGCAGTTATTCACAGGAAGTATTACATTATCTAAAGCAAGCTGAAAGCAAGGTACAAGAAAAGAAAAGAAAAACATGGGTTTTCAAATAGAATGTACTGGAATGGTCATCTAAATACTTTTTCTCCAGAGCGCTAGTCATAACCCATTCAGCTGTCAGCTCTGTCAGTACACTAGAGTCGTATTTCTAATTTAAAAAAATACTTTTTTTTTCTGATTATTTGATTTATTATCAAATAAGTTAAACAAATCACTTAAAAAACTTGATAAACTAGTCCAGAGAGAAAAAATATTTAATAATTTGTAGAGTTAATAGAAGTTATTTCTTACCTGTTAGTGACTGGTGTGAAGGTGCTGTGGTCTGTGTGTCTCTGTCTGGCGTCTGCAGTATGTCTCTGTCTGGCGTCTGCAGTGTGTCTGTGTCTGGCGTCTGCAGTGTGTCTCTGTCTGGCGTCTGCAGTGTGTCTCTGTCTGGCGTCTGCAGTGTGTCTCTGTCTGGCGTCTGCAGTGTGTCTGTATCTGGCGTCTGCAGTGCGTCTGTATCTGGCGTCTGCTGTGTCCCGCCTTCACTTTACCTCAGAATGAGCTTCACTTTTACAAATATTTCTTTGTTCTTCTCATCCCACTTTTTTCTGTGCTGCTTTCCATAAAGTTCCAAAAACGAAAATGCAAATGAACTAAAATACACAGTTCTGCAGTAGATGTGTGTATTATCAGCTACAAAAAGATGATTCCACTTACAAACACCAATGCATTATTTATTCATTAGTCTGAATTATGTCTGTTAAATCCTGCGTGAATAAAATAACATTCGAGTATGAAATGTATTTTTAATCCGCTTTGCATTGCACAGTATCTCTCAGAAATATACACTGGATTATCCCCTTGTGCTTTCTGTATGTTACAGGGCATTTCCTGATGTAGTTCTTATCAGTGTTTCTCATCTTGGATGCATTCAAACCTGCAGAGTCTTCTTTTTCCTCTTCAAAATCCCCTTATTAATTTATTCAGATCATTATTAACCCCTTATGGTACGAGCTCTCAGTTATGGGGTCACAATCCAACATTACAGCTGAGATGCAGACTGTAGTTCTATGCAAATAAACCAGATCGAAAGAAGATTTCATAATAATTAAAATGGTCATGATTTAAAACCATAATTAAAAGTGAGTGTTGTTATAATTAAAATTTCATTAGCCTTCATCTTCATTCAGTGCATGTAAACTGTCATTGGAATCAAAGTGGCCTTTACACTGAACACTAGAACACTCGAATCACGCAGAACAGCTACAGTATTTAAAACAAAATAACATTGTTTTTCATGGCAGGGTTATGGTTTTAGGCTAGAGACACAGAAAATACAATATTCATGCTAGATTTTATAGTGTATGTCCATAATCTAAGCAGCACATGGGTGATATTTCAGTCTGTAGTTTACTGCAGTAGAGCTGCTCTGGTGTTGGTTAAAATCCAAAATGAATGAAAGTTCTAACTGTTCAGAGCGTAGAAGTGAAACTCTACCTAGATTAACTTCATATCATCATATGCAGTGATAATGCATGTTTATTAGATGTACAGATATTTCCACATTATATTTACGAAACCAGAACAAAAATGAAGCGGTATGGCCAGAAGTCCAGTATGTGGACACCTGACCATCACACCCATATGTGGTTCTTCTCCAAACTGTTTCTAAAAAGTTGGACGAACACAACTGTATAGAATGTCTTTATATACTATCACATTACAATTTCCCTTCACTGGAACCAAGAGACCCAAACCTGTTCCAGCATGAAAACGCCCCTGTGCACAAGGCGAGCTCCATGGAGGCATGATGTGTTACGGTTGGAGGAGAAGAATTCGAGTGTGCTGCACAGAGCCCTGACCTCAACTCCACTGAACACCTCTGGGATGAACTGGAACACCGACTGCACCCCAGACCTCCTCACGCAACATCCGTACCTGAATTCACTTGTATCAGGTGAGTGTACAGGGTAAACACTAAGGTTTAAAGGTTTAAAATGACCATGAGTATATTTTATCAGGAGTTCAGCTGACGATCTCTGCTCTAAAACTGTTCAGTGTACGTTATTTATTCTGACCTGCATGTTGACAATGAAGACCAGGAGTCTCAGACTGAGGCGTCACTACACTGTTTTATCCTGGATGTTGTTATCCCAGGTACGTTTTTGAAATTTGTGATTAAAATCTATTGCCGCAACTCCCTCATCATTTTTTCCTGTTTTTACTTTTCCTGTTGTTTTGTAGACTTTATTAACTTTCCTTGGAGATTTACAATAAACTCCATACATTTTAGAGCTATATCATCTTTAGAAACAAAAACATCAGCAAAGTTTTGTAGGAATCTGCGTAGGAAACATTTTAACTGACATTTAATAGACTAATAGTCTAATACACCGAACTAATAAACTTCATTACATTTAACACATCAACAAGCAGCAATGCAGCGGCTCCTTCCTGTCATGCTGCTTTATAGCTTTGTTAGTTTCCTAGTGACGTTATCGGACAGCTGGGATGTTTATCTCGGTAGCGTGTATCGCTAGTTTTTGCAGAAACACAATTTTATCAGGAAGTAAAAACGAATTGGGAAGTGTTCTACCAGGTTACTTGTAGTCAGCAGTTAAGGGAAATCACATAAGGATCGCAGCCTAGTTTATACAGTAGACTTTGTGAAAGTACCATTTATTCTCTTTCAAGGTAATGTGACTTATCCAGCTCATTAGTAAATAGAATAAATGTGTGAGCTACAGTAGACTGTATTCGAGCAGTATGCAGTCTTTCAGGCAGAGCACACACACAGTGGATATTTGTGGTAACTTCCCTGTCCTTTGTTGGGACACACACCCTCCCATTTCCTCTCGCCCTCCCTCTCTCTCTTAACCACTCCTTTTCACTTCAGCAGAAGTGAAACTAAAACTCCTCCGTCCTTGTGTGTGTGTGTAACTGAGTTAGCTGTCTGAAAATTTGGAGTTTTTTTCTTTCTTTCTTCTTTTTACCCTTTTGGTTGACATTACAACCCAGATTTTATGTCACACGTCTTTTCTTTTTGAACTGAGCAAAGTGAAATGGCGGAGACGAATATTTTAGGACTTCAGGATCAGTTCGGCTGTCCAATCTGTCTGGATCTACTCAAGGATCCAGTGACTATTCTCTGTGGACACACTTTCTGTATGGTGTGTATTAATGGCTGCTGGGATCAGGAGGATCAGAAGGGAGTCTATAGCTGTCCTCAGTGTAAAGAAACCTTCACTCCAAGACCTGTTGTGAGTAAAAACGCTGTTCTGGCTGAAGTAATGGAGAAAATAATGATAGAACACCAAGCTGCACGTCATGCTCACTGTTCCACTGTAACTGAAGAGTGTGATATCTGCACTGGGAAAAAATCCAAAGCCATCAAGTCCTGTCTGGTGTGTCTGGCCTCTTTCTGTGAAACTCACCTCCAGCCTCACTATGAATCTCCTGCCTTTAAGAAGCACAAGCTGGTGGAAGCCTCCAGACGACTCCAGGAGCAGATCTGCTCTCAGCATGACAAACTGCTGGAGGTTTACTGTTGCAATGATCAGCAGTGTATCTGCATGTTGTGTATGTTAGATACACATAAAGGACATGATACAGTATCAGCTGCAGAAGCAAGCGCTGAGAAAAAGGTAAAAAAAAATAAAATAAAATAATAATAATAATTAAAACCAACCAACCAAAAAGTTAGACATTCAAGGTTCAGCCATGCAGTAAACAGTAGCAAGACTTCACAAAGAGTGCTATCTAACAGGCAGTTTAAGCCGAGAAACAAAATGGAGGACAAATTGCTGTACAGGCAGTTCAGAACTCTGGAAAGGTTGCCCTCTTGTGGTCATAGGGAGGACTGTTCCATCCTGTCTCCTAGATGTTTAACATCCACCACACTGGAATTGGCTGAGTTCTGAGTTTTGTCTTTATCTAGAAGCAGCTGTTGAAGACACAGAGAAAATGTCAGCAGAGAATCTTGGATAGAGAGAAGGAGCATCAGGAGCTATCAGAAGCTGTGGAGTTTTATGAGGTGAGTTTAGATTTTATTGGAAGAACAACCCTGCTTTAGGATCAGTCAGGATTCTCCATCAATCACATCAATCTACCAGCCAATCATTTTCTGAAAACAGTCAGAAATTGCTGTTTCGACATAATTCTTATTCAAATTGAGAAGTAAATATATTTCTTTAGTCAATTATAATAATAATGATTAATATGTAGCTGTTTACAGAGTTAATTCTTACAGGGCGACCTGCTTTAGCTTTCCTTCCTCTCTTTGTCTTTGCGTCTCCTAACAGCGCTCTGCACAAAAAGCAGTTCAGGAAAGTGAGAGGATCTTTACGGAGCTGATCAGATCCATCGAGAGAAGACGTTGTGAGGTGACAGAGCTGATCAGAGCTCAGGAGAAAGCTGCAGTGAGCCGAGCTGAAGAAGTCATGAAGCAGCTGGAGCAGGAGATTGCAGAGATGAAGAGGAGAGACTCTGAGCTGGAGGAGCTTTCACACACGGATCCCATCCATTTCCTCCAGGTAACATTACGGATTCTGCAGTCCGATTGGTCGGATGGTGTTTTCTATAAAAGCAGCTCTGACAATAGCGTAGCTGCATATCACAGGTGTATAGGAACCTGATCATTATGCTACATCATTGTTCATTTGAGTCTCCAGTGTCAGCACTTTGGTACAGTCTGTACGTGTTCCTCAACAAGAGTCTTTTCTGTCTTATTACCTTCAAGAGAAACATGATCTGTTATTTTTAATAGATAAAATCTTGTAATGGTTGGAAGATTGCGGTTGTGTAAGAGGAATAAAACAGTTCAGAGCAGACTGTTAAACTAAAACTCTTGGGGTGGGAACAGTAACTCCACTCCATGTTGTATTATTCATAATATTCCATACACATTGTCTACACTGCACTTACACATACCCGCACAGTATATCCAAAAGTATTGGAACAGCAAGGCCAATAGTTTCTGTTTTTGCTGTACACTGAACTCATTTGGGTTTGAGATCACGAGATGAATATGAGACGTCAGAGCAGAATTTCAGCTTTCGTTCCCTCATATTTTCATCTAGATGTGTTAAAAAAACTTAGACCATGGCACCTTTTTATTTGAACCCACCCATTTTTCAAGTGATCAAAAATATTAGAACAGGTGTTTCTTTTGCCAATTTTTGCGCCCTGTTAGTGGCGCTGAATGTCTACTCTTGGTTTGAGCCCTTGGATGCACCTGTGAAGACTGCATTTGTTGTTAAAAAGGATAAACAATGAGGAAGGACAGAGAGCTGTCTATGGGAGAAAAGCAAGTCATTTTGAAGAAAAGAGGGAAAACCTGTCAGAGCCATTGACAAGTACGGGGCATAGCCATTACCAATATTTAGACTGTCCTGAAAAAGAAAGAATCCACCAACAAGCAGACATCAAACAGGCCAGCCAATGAAAAAAACAGCAGTTGATGACAGAAAGATTGTGAGAGCTGTAAAGAAAAACCCCAAAATAACAGTCAGTGACATAAGCAACAACCTCCACAGGGCAGGGGTGAAGGTATCACAATCTACCTTTGGAAGAAGACTTAGAGAGCAGAAATATAGAGGCCATTCCACAAGATGCAAACCACTCATCAGCAGTAAGAATCAGAAAGCCAGAGTGGAATTACAGAGATGAGCCACAAAAGTACTGGAACTATATATATATATATATATATATATATATATATATATATATATATATATATATATATATATATATATATACACACACAATTGATACCATATATTATTATATAGAATATTGTATATAATTTCTTTGATTTTCATTGTAGAGTTTCCCCTCTCTTTTGGACATTCCTGGATCTGCAGACGTACACTCCATCGAGCTCAGTCCTTTCCTCTCTCTTGAGGATGTAACAGCGTTTGTGTCTCAACTGAGGGACAAAGTGGAAAAGTTCTGCTGTCAGGAGTTCAGAATGGTATCAAATGCAGGTAAATCACTGGAAAGTTCTGGAGAGAATTTTGAGAGCTCCATGCACTAGCATAAGTAATATTTCTGACTTGGGGGTTAATGGACTACTGAGGTTGATCTGACTTCTTGGTTTGATCAATGGCTTTTGAAAAGTATATATTCTTAAGACAAAAGGTTCTTCAAAGGTCCTTTGGATGGGTCACGGTTCGACTTTCTAAAGTATTTCTATGTGGAGTGTTTTTCTCTAAGGTAAACAGGGTTCTATGTAGAAACTGTGAATGTTCTCCCAGAAGAAAAAGCTGAAAGTCCTTTAAAGGGTGTTACATTTAATATAAAGCATACTGAAATAATGACCATTACTATACTGTAATTTAGTTTACTTTTTTCTTCTTGCAGTAAAAGAAATCCAGATTATTCCTCTTCCTGAACCCAAAAGCAGAGAAGAGTTCCTACAGTGTAAGTTTCTTTCTTCAACACACCACAAACACATTCTCTGTACATGTTATTAAGTGCACAGGAACAATGGGATTCTAGGGCCCGTATGCGTATTTATTTAATTTAAGGTTTACATGGTTTTAAATGATAAGATTGGGTGTCTTTTATCTTTTAGTAGAGTTGCATCTCAATAATCGTTTGGCTAAAAAGCTCTAAATATTCCCACCAGATGCCAATCAATCAGTAAATCCCCTGCACGGTCACAGCAAAGGTCATTTACTTTTAATGACACCAACAAAACTCCATAAAAGGTGAATCTCACAGAGAACTGAAACCGATAAAATGACAACTAAACGGCGAAAGAGCGCCCCCTAAGCATGACTTCCTCCTTTTATAGCATGCCAATACTTTTGTCCTAATTGAACGGCTAGTCTTTTTCTCTTAATTTATGGCTTATTTTGGAACTTTAACATGAAATGACTGGTTTTCCACAAAATGATCATTAAACTGGCGTGTGTAATGGAAATAAGCGATTTGATCCGAGTCTCCTTATACCTAAATTTACACTAAACTCAGTGCGAAACAGAACAAACGAATTTTATCTCTGAAACAACTGGACATTCATGACCACCAGCTTTCCTGTGTGAATGATCCTGCAAATGATTTAGAAATAAATTAGTTTGTATCCAGTTTGATAAACGAGGCCCGTTGTGTTTCATCTCCATCAGATTCCTGCCAGTTCACACTGGACCCGGACACGGTAAATAAACACCTCTGTCTGTCTGAGAGGAACACAGTGGTGACCTGCAGTGAAACACCACAATCCTATTCTGTTCATCCAGACAGATTTGACTATTATCTCCAGGTGTTGTGTACAGAGAGTGTGTGTGGACGCTGTTACTGGGAGCTCGAATGGAGCGGACATCATGGCGTTTCTATAGCAGTGTCGTATAAAAACATCAGCAGGAAAGGAAAAGGTACTGAATGTTTGTTTGGCCGAAACGACCAGTCCTGGAGATTGTTTTGCTATCCCTCCTGCTACTCGTTCAGACACATTAAAAAAGAAATTAAAATCCCAGTAATGCCCAGCTCCTCTAGAATAGGAGTGTATGTGGATCACAGGGCAGGAACTCTGTCCTTCTACAGCGTCTCGGACACGATGAAGCTCCTCCACAGAGTTCACACCACGTTCACTCAGCCTCTTTACCCCGGGTTTGTGGTTTGTAAAGGATCAGCTATTAAACTGTAATCATCAGAGACATTTACGAAATAAATTGTTTATCTAGAATGGATGCGAAATCGTTAACTTTGACGAACAATTATTGTTTTTCATTGTAGTTATTCTTACTTTTTGATATTATCAGTATTGTATGGAATTTATCTTTCAGACTTACTGGGGCCTTTTAATCATTTCTCAAGATCCATGTGTTAATGAAAACCTCCTCATTGGACATTTATTATGTCCAGGACTGTGTTTGCAGGGCTAAAGAGACAGTGTTATCTTTGCGCTGACCTGGAATGGGATGTTCAACAAGCACATAAGGACGTGATGGTCAGGCGTCCACATACTTTTGGCCATGTAGTGTAATTCTGATATGTAAAAAAAAAAAAAAAAGATTAAAAACCATAAACAGTGTATCTGGTTACTTTATTTATTTGAAAAAGCTTAGGAAAGAACAGCAACGTACAAATCAACAATGTTGGAGAAGATACATTGTGACTGTAACTGGTCAAGCTACAAGGCACTCATGATTTCAATGATCAATCACTACTGTGTTGATAAAGTAGCTAGCTACCCTACAAGCTTCTAAGAAAAAGTAGCTAGCTACACTGAAGGAAATTGTCAAAGTGAGGAAAATCACCTGGGATATTTTCATTTTATTGCACGGCTCTTTTATTGAACGAAATAAAACGTACCTGCTTTTTACAGGTAATGCCGGAATAGATTTAGCTTTTCTGTTTGTAAACCATTTTAAAAAGCAGTTAGTGTTACTTTACTAAAACATCGTCAAATAGATACAGATACAAAGAGGGCTCACTAAACGACTCTTGGTTCGGTTCATTTCTGGAAATATGTAACTAGCTAGATTTGTCACGCTACACGGGGACTTCGTGAAAGAATAGCTTGTTACAGGAAAAGCGACATTATTTGGAAATTAGCTCATCTACCACCATTCTGTTAAAAATGTGCTTAAGCTGATAGCATTGCTACATGTAGCTAACTAAATCTCAACACTGCAAATCAAAAATATTAATGATACGCTAAACAGCTAAACAACGTATTACTGATAATAAAACACATCCCATGTGAACAAAAGGAAAGTCTCACATATTCTAGTTTTTAAACAGAAGCTAACAGTAAAGCTACTAAGAGCTATTTTGAAAGTAAAAGTTTGACCAACACCATAAAGAAACTCAACATTATTGTGAAATTCCTAAATAAATCGTTGTACTTGCATGTCCAAAAAATTAAGTGAAATGATGCTGAGAAAGAAATGTCTGGTCCTGAACTACGAGGATCCAGCTGAAGTTCATGCGGCCACTTCTAGTAGCCTATAAATAAGAAGAACATGAATCAGTTTCATTTCTCTGTGAATAATTAAGCAGTGACAAGTGTATAGATCTCTGACCTTCACTGGAAGGTGATACAGATGAAGTAGAGTTCGTGAGTCTGTGGCAGGCTGACCCACTTCTTACTCTCAGACAGAACCGCTCCGGTTCTCTCGACATCACCACAATCTTCCACTCCGGTTCCGTTACCTGGAGCCCAGTTTTGGTAGCAGATCATCTCTCCCTTCACCGAGTACCAGAAGCCCAGAGCGCAGGTGTGACGCAGGCCAATCCACATATCACTGTAGACATTTTTAGTGACTACTTCCACCCAGTCCTGCATTTCCTGCGAGTCAACAGAAACCAGGTCCACATGATTCTGTCTGCAGTACCTCAGGGCTTCTCGCCAGGTCTTCTTCTCAGTGATCACGGTGAGAGGAGTTCGTTCTGCAAGGAGAGAAGAAATGTGGAAATCATTTTTATTAAATATCTTAGTTAAATAATTGTGCCTTTGTGTTTTAAAATATTATACATATACATTATTTTGTAGTGTCCTTTTCTATGAATTCATGTTCATTTTCCTCTTTCATTTTTTTTGTTCCAATTTAGGCATAACAACAGCAACATCAACCACTACTACTACTACTTATTATTATTATTATTATTATTATTATTGGTAGTAGTAGTAGTAGTAGTAGTAGTAGTAGTAGTACCATTACTGTTGTTAATTATAATAGTAACATTTTTACTAAAACAAGAATTTTTATTAGAAATTTAAAATAATAGGCTTTATTTGCATCATACCTTCCATGGAGAAAATATACCTCAAAAGGCAATGAAAGAAAAATGAAAATAAGAATAAAATAGAGACATAATAACAGATGTCTGGTTTTCTGCATCTTTATTCATGTTCAGTTCCATCAGCTCCAGCTGTAAAAGTGAATAAATGAAACCCGTGCAGTAAATCTATTATAACATTGTTGGGCTACTCACTTTTATAGCAGACAAATGAATGATGGTGATGGCAGCCTGCATCGTTCCATGTATTATTTCCACTGTAGACTTCCACACAGTTATCACCCTCCTCGTTGTTTGGCTCTCCATTCTGCCAGTACGTGTAGTTGTATGGAGCGCCATCTGACCAGTACCAGGACCTATTCTTATAAATGTGCCAGTACTAGGGAAAATTCATTCACATGTGTTAGAACCTCACAACACTTTTTTATGATAATTGCACAAAACAAAACTAAAAACAACTTGAAAGTTTCAGAATGAGTTTTAATGAAACAGAAATGTGGTTTTATTTAAATGAATTATTCTGCCAATGGTACAGATAATTGGTAATAATACATGGAAAATTCTCATTTTTTAAATGATTATACAAATAAATATATAAAAATATAATATACGGAATACATACATACATACATATCTATATCTATATCTATATATAATTGCTTACAGTCTGGTTTTGCTTCAGTCCTATCCAGAAGTTGCCTCCTTTACCCTTGAGAAGGTCTTTCACAGCATCCATTTCTTCTTGGTTCTCGATGGTGGCCAGGTCAGTGTAATTCTCTCTGCACCATGTCTGAGCCTCGCTCCAGTCTCTGTTCTCTTCCACCGCATAGAACTGACGTGATGCGCTCAAAGCAGGAGCCCACAGTCCTGCTGGGATACGAATCTCTCATGAGCGTAGGAGTATGGTAATGAAACAGAAGAGAGTTTTACAGATTAAAAAAAGCTTAAAGTGACCTGACAAAAGCAGAATGAAGTTCACCGCTGAACCCATAACTGTGGAGAACAACAGAGAGGGAAAATTCAACATTAAACATTAGCACAATTCCTAGAGCTATTCATGTGTGTAATTTTCACGTGTATAATGTCACTAAATACATTTACATTTAATAAGGTAATGCTCAACCTTTACAGTGAGGACATTATGTATAATGTTAATGTTCACTCAAAAGCAGTTATGCAACAGATGGATCATGTTTCCATTTTAAAATCTTTTCAGATCTGATAGCACGAGGGATGTAACTGAGTATGAAGATAATATTTAAGATTAAACAGATTTCCTTAGGAAAGCATATACAGTGCCCTCCAATAAATATTGGCACCCTGGGTGTATATATAAGCAAAGAAGGCTGTGTAAAATTGTCTTTATTGTTTAATCTTTTGATGTTTTGTTCAAAGTATTCACAAACATACTCTGCTCTCATGATCTCAAACAATTGCAAACAAAACACAGGTTTTGTTTGCAATTGTTTGTTCTTTGTAGGTGTGCAACAATTATTGGCACCCCTATGAATTCATATGAGAAAAATATATGTAAAATATTTTCCCATGGATATTTTACATTTCTTTAGTAAATCTGGACACAGCTTTAGTGCACCAGCTCATGGAAATCAAAAATCCAGTATCTCAAAATATTAGAATGATATTTTTGATTTCCACGAGCTGTAAGACATAATCATCAAGATTACTAAAACAAAAAAGACTTGAAATATTTCCCTTGATGTCTAATGACTCTAGAATATATGAAACTTCCCCTTTTTGAATTAAATTATGGAAAAAAGAACTTTTCCATTATATAATTTTTTTTTTAAATGCACCTGTGTGTGTGTGTCTATAGTGTCCTCCAGTAATATTGTATTAATAATTTTTATTCATTATTTGTATTAATTACTCATAATTTTATTGTAATTCCATCCATCCATTTTCTGTACTGCTTATCCTTACAGGGTGGCGGGGAACCTGGAGTCTATCCCAGGCAACATGGGGCACAAGGTGGGGTACACCCTGGACAGGGTGCCAAGCCATTGCAGGGCACAATCACACAGACGTTCACATACCACAGACACTTTTGGACATGCCAATCAGCCTACAGCACATGTCTTTGGACTGGTGGGGTAAACCGGAGTACCTGGATGAAACTCCCAAAGCACAGGGAGAACATGCAAACTCCACACACAGAGGGCAGTGGCAGGAATCAAAGCCCCAACCCTGGAGGTGTGAGGCAAGCATGCTAACTACTAAACCACCATGCTCCCAGGAATGTAATTATTAACCTAAAATCTAAATTCCACAATGTGACTGTAAAGGTGCTCTGATGTGTGTGTGTGTGTGTGTGTGTGTGTGTGTGTGTGTGTGTGTGTGTGTGTGTGTGTGTGTGTGTGTGTGTGTGTGTGTGTGTCTGTCTCTCTCTCTGTGTTGTGTTCTGTCTTTCCTGGAAATCAGAATGACCTTCACTTTAACAAGTATTTCATTGTATTTGCGCTTCACACTTTTGTTGATGCTTTCCATAAAGTTCCAAGCAACAAAATGCAAATGAGCTAAAACACACCGCTCTGTAGTAGTTGTGTGTATTATACAAAAGGACAGATCAACTTTGAACCCCCAACACAATATCCAGTCCACCAGTCATTAGAGTATGAAATGTATTTTTAGCCTCCACACTGCACAGTATCTCTCATCAACACACAACTTTTCCTGGTCTTGTGATTATCAGAGTTTTACATCCGGGATGGATGAAACTTTCTGCTTTGACCTTTTTAAATCATCTTATTAAAAGTAGATCATTATATAGAATTAGATGATTGTTAAGGCTTTAACGCATGGGTTCTCAGCTTTGGGGTAACCTCAGATGTGGATAAGGTCACAGGAGATTTTTACTGACTGTCATTTATAGTGTAGTTCTATTCATATAAACCTGATTTTTAGATTGGTAATAAGGTCTTTTTGTTTTACATTATTAAAAGTAAGCATTATTATAATTAAAATAAGATTAGCCTTCATTTGAATTAGACCATTAGAACTGTCATTGTAAACAACATGGCTTTTACACTGGACACTAGCAGCACACAGAGCAGATATTTAACAAGAAAATAAAAATCATTTTGGTTTAAAGATAGTAATACCACAAAATACAACATTCATGCTATATTTTATCCATAATCTAAACAGCACACGGGTAATGTTTCAGTCCGAAGTCTACTGCAGCATGAGCTGCTCTGGTATTGGTGATAAAACCCAAACTTAATGAGAGTTTGTTATATTTACAGAGGTGCTTGAAAGTTTTGAATTTTCTAAATTTCTGTATAAACATGACATATTTAAGGTACAAATAAGTATAACTATAAATATTTAAGGTACAAATATCTACAGTGCAGTTATTCACAGGAAGTATTACATTATCTAAAGCAAGCTGAAAGCAAGGTACAAGAAAAGAAAAGAAAAACATGGGTTTTCAAATAGAATGTACTGGAATGGTCATCTAAATACTTTTTCTCCAGAGCGCTAGTCATAACCCATTCAGCTGTCAGCTCTGTCAGTACACTAGAGTCGTATTTCTAATTTAAAAAAATACTTTTTTTTTCTGATTATTTGATTTATTATCAAATAAGTTAAACAAATCACTTAAAAAACTTGATAAACTAGTCCAGAGAGAAAAAATATTTAATAATTTGTAGAGTTAATAGAAGTTATTTCTTACCTGTTAGTGACTGGTGTGAAGGTGCTGTGGTCTGTGTGTCTCTGTCTGGCGTCTGCAGTGTGTCTCTGTCTGGCGTCTGCAGTGTGTCTCTGTCTGGCGTCTGCAGTGTGTCTGTATCTGGCGTCTGCAGTGTGTCTGTATCTGGCGTCTGCTGTGTCCCGCCTTCACTTTACCTCAGAATGAGCTTCACTTTTACAAATATTTCTTTGTTCTTCTCATCCCACTTTTTTCTGTGCTGCTTTCCATAAAGTTCCAAAAACGAAAATGCAAATGAACTAAAATACACAGTTCTGCAGTAGATGTGTGTATTATCAGCTACAAAAAGATGATTCCACTTACAAACACCAATGCATTATTTATTCATTAGTCTGAATTATGTCTGTTAAATCCTGCGTGAATAAAATAACATTAGAGTATGAAATGTATTTTTAATCCGCTTTGCATTGCACAGTATCTCTTAGAAAAATACACTGGATTTTCCCCTTGTGCTTTCTGTATGTTACAGGGCATTTCCTGATGTAGTTCTTATCCGTGTTTCTCATCTTGGATGGATTCAAACCTGCAGAGTCTTCTTTTTCCTCTTCAAAATCCCCTTATTAATTTATTCAGATCATTATTAACCCCTTATGGTACGGGCTCTCAGTTATGGGGTCACAATCCAACATTACAGCTGAGATGCAGACTGTAGTTCTATGCAAATAAACCAGATCGAAAGAAGATTTCATAATAATTAAAATGGTCATGATTTAAAACCATAATTAAAAGTGAGTGTTGTTATAATTAAAATTTCATTAGCCTTCATCTTCATTCAGTGCATGTAAACTGTCATTGGAATCAAAGTGGCCTTTACACTGAACACTAGAACACTCGAATCACGCAGAACAGCTACAGTATTTAAAACAAAATAACATTGTTTTTCATGGCAGGGTTATGGTTTTAGGCTAGAGACACAGAAAATACAATATTCATGCTAGATTTTATAGTGTATGTCCATAATCTAAGCAGCACATGGGTGATATTTCAGTCTGTAGTTTACTGCAGTAGAGCTGCTCTGGTGTTGGTTAAAATCCAAAATGAATGAAAGTTCTAACTGTTCAGAGCGTAGAAGTGAAACTCTACCTAGATTAACTTCATATCATCATATGCAGTGATAATGCATGTTTATTAGATGTACAGATATTTCCACATTATATTTACGAAACCAGAACAAAAATGAAGCGGTATGGCCAGAAGTCCAGTATGTGGACACCTGACCATCACACCCATATCTGGTTCTCCTCCAAACTGTTTCTAAAAAGTTGGACGAACACAACTGTATAGAATGTCTTTATATACTATCACATGACAATTTCCCTTCACTGGAACCAAGAGACCCAAACCTGTTCCAGCATGAAAACGCCCCGTGCACAAGGCGAGCTCCATGGAGGCATGATGTGTTACGGTTGGAGGAGAAGAATTCGAGTGTGCTGCACAGAGCCCTGACCTCAACTCCACTGAACACCTCTGGGATGAACTGGAACACCGACTGCACCCCAGACCTCCTCATGCAACATCCGTACCTGAATTCACTTGTATCAGGTGAGTGTACAGGGTAAACACTAAGGTTTAAAGGTTTAAAATGACCATGAGTATATTTTATCAGGAGTTCAGCTGACGATCTCTGCTCTAAAACTGTTCAGTGTACGTTATTTATTCTGACCTGCATGTTGACAATGAAGACCAGGAGTCTCAGACTGAGGCGTCACTACACTGTTTTATCCTGGATGTTGTTATCCCAGGTACGTTTTTGAAATTTGTGATTAAAATCTATTGCCGCAACTCCCTCATCATTTTTTCCTGTTTTTACTTTTCCTGTTGTTTTGTAGACTTTATTAACTTTCCTTGGAGATTTACAATAAACTCCATACATTTTAGAGCTATATCATCTTTAGAAACAAAAACATCAGCAAAGTTTTGTAGGAATCTGCGTAGGAAACATTTTAACTGACATTTAATAGACTAATAGTCTAATACACCGAACTAATAAACTTCATTACATTTAACACATCAACAAGCAGCAATGCAGCGGCTCCTTCCTGTCATGCTGCTAGTGACGTTATCGGACAGCTGGGATGTTTATCTCGGTAGCGTGTATCGCTAGTTTTTGCAGAAACACAATTTTATCAGGAAGTAAAAACAAATTGGGAAGTGTTCTCCCAGGTTACTTGTAGTCAGCAGTTAAGGGAAATCACATAAGGATCGCAGCCTAGTTTATACAGTAGACTTTGTGAAAGTACCATTTATTCTCTTTCAAGGTAATGTGACTTATCCAGCTCATTAGTAAATAGAATAAATGTGTGAGCTACAGTAGACTGTATTCGAGCAGTATGCAGTCTTACAGGCAGAGCACACACACAGTGGATATTTGTGGTAACTTCCCTGTCCTTTGTTGGGACACACACCCTCCCATTTCCTCTCGCCCTCCCTCTCTCTCTTAACCACTCCTTTTCACTTCAGCAGAAGTGAAACTAAAACTCCTCCGTCCTTGTGTGTGTGTGTAACTGAGTTAGCTGTCTGAAAATTTGGAGTTTTTTTCTTTCTTTCTTCTTTTTACCCTTTTGGTTGACATTACAACCCAGATTTTATGTCACACGTCTTTTCTTTTTGAACTGAGCAAAGTGAAATGGCGGAGACGAATATTTTAGGACTTCAGGATCAGTTCGGCTGTCCAATCTGTCTGGATCTACTCAAGGATCCAGTGACTATTCTCTGTGGACACACTTTCTGTATGGTGTGTATTAATGGCTGCTGGGATCAGGAGGATCAGAAGGGAGTCTATAGCTGTCCTCAGTGTAGACAAACCTTCACTCCAAGACCTGTTGTGAGTAAAAACGCTGTTCTGGCTGAAGTAATGGAGAAACTAATGATAGAACACCAAGCTAGACGTCCTGCTCACTGTTCCACTGTAACTGAAGAGTGTGATATCTGCACTGGGAAAAAATCCAAAGCCATCAAGTCCTGTCTGGTGTGTCTGGCCTCTTTCTGTGAAACTCACCTCCAGCCTCACTATGAATCTCCTGCCTTTAAGAAGCACAAGCTGGTGGAAGCCTCCAGACGACTCCAGGAGCAGATCTGCTCTCAGCATGACAAACTGCTGGAGGTTTACTGTTGCAATGATCAGCAGTGTATCTGCATGTTGTGTATGTTACATGAACATAAAGGACATGATACAGTATCAGCTGCAGAAGCAAGCGCTGAGAAAAAGGTAAAAAAAAATAAATAAAATAATAATAATAATTAAAACCAACCAACCAAAAAGTTAGACATTCAAGGTTCAGCCATGCAGTAAACAGTAGCAAGACTTCACAAAGAGTGCTATCTAACAGGCAGTTTAAGCCGAGAAACAAAATGGAGGACAAATTGCTGTACAGGCAGTTCAGAACTCTGGAAAGGTTGCCCTCTTGTGGTCATAGGGAGGACTGTTCCATCCTGTCTCCTAGATGTTTAACATCCACCACACTGGAATTGGCTGAGTTCTGAGTTTTGTCTTTATCTAGAAGCAGCTGTTGAAGACACAGAGAAAATGTCAGCAGAGAATCTTGGATAGAGAGAAGGAGCATCAGGAGCTATCAGAAGCTGTGGAGTTTTATGAGGTGAGTTTAGATTTTATTGGAAGAACAACCCTGCTTTAGGATCAGTCAGGATTCTCCATCAATCACAATCTACCAGCCAATCATTTTCTGAAAACAGTCAGAAATTGCTGTTTCGACATAATTCTTATTCAAACTGAGAAGTAAATATATTTCTTTAGTCAATTATAATAATAATGATTAATATGTAGCTGTTTACAGAGTTAATTCTTACAGGGAGGCCTGCTTTAGCTTTCCTTCCTCTCTTTGTCTTTGCGTCTCCTAACAGCGCTCTGCACAAAAAGCAGTTCAGGAAAGTGAGAGGATCTTTACGGAGCTGATCAGATCCATCGAGAGAAGACGTTGTGAGGTGACAGCGCTGATCAGAGCTCAGGAGAAAGCTGCAGTGAGCCGAGCTGAAGAAGTCATGAAGCAGCTGGAGCAGGAGATTGCAGAGATGAAGAGGAGAGACTCTGAGCTGGAGGAGCTTTCACACACGGATCCCATCCATTTCCTCCAGGTAACATTACGGATTCTGCAGTCCGATTGGTCGGATGGTGTTTTCTATAAAAGCAGCTCTGACAATAGCGTAGCTGCATATCACAGGTGTATAGGAACCTGATCATTATGCTACATCATTGTTCATTTGAGTCTCCAGTGTCAGCACTTTGGTACAGTCTGTACGTGTTCCTCAACAAGAGTCTTTTCTGTCTTATTACCTTCAAGAGAAACATGATCTGTTATTTTTAATAGATAAAATATTGTAATGGTTGGAAGATTGCGGTTGTGTAAGAGGAATAAAACAGTTCAGAGCAGACTGTTAAACTAAAACTCTTGGGGTGGGAACAGTAACTCCACTCCATGTTGTATTATTCATAATATTCCATACACATTGTCTACACTGTACTTACACATACCCGCACAGTATATCCAAAAGTATTGGAACAGCAAGGCCAATAGTTTCTGTTTTTGCTATACACTGAACTCATTTGGGTTTGACATCACGAGATGAATATGAGACGTCAGAGCAGAATTTCAGCTTTCGTTCCCTCATATTTTCATCTAGATGTGTTAAAAAAACTTAGACCATGGCACCTTTTTATTTGAACCCACCCATTTTTCAAGTGATCAAAAATATTAGAACAGGTGTTTCTTTTGCCAATTTTTGCGCCCTGTTAGTGGCACTGAATGTCTACTCTTGGTTTGAGCCCTTGGATGCACCTGTGAAGACTGCATTTGTTGTTAAAAAGGATAAACAATGAGGAAGGACAGAGAGCTGTCTATGGGAGAAAAGCAAGTCATTTTGAAGAAAAGAGGGAAAACCTGTCAGAGCCATTGACAAGAACGGGGCATAGCCATTACCAATATTTAGACTGTCCTGAAAAAGAAAGAATCCACCAACAAGCAGACATCAAACAGGCCAGCCAATGAAAAAAACAGCAGTTGATGACAGAAAGATTGTGAGAGCTGTAAAGAAAAACCCCAAAATAACAGTCAGTGACATAAGCAACAACCTCCACAGGGCAGGGGTGAAGGTATCACAATCTACCTTTGGAAGAAGACTTAGAGAGCAGAAATATAGAGGCCATACCACAAGATGCAAACCACTCATCAGCAGTAAGAATCAGAAAGCCAGAGTGGAATTACAGAGATGAGCCACAAAAGTACTGGAACTAACTATATATATATATATATATATATATATATATATATATATATATATATATATATATATATATATATATATATATATATATATATACACACACACAATTGATACCATATATTATTATATAGAATATTGTATATAATTTCTTTGATTTTCATTGTAGAGTTTCCGCTCTCTTTTGGACATTCCTGGATCTGCAGACGTACACTCCATCGAGCTCAGTCCTTTCCTCTCTCTTGAGGATGTAACAGCGTTTGTGTCTCAACTGAGGGACAAAGTGGAAAAGTTCTGCTGTCAGGAGTTCAGAATGGTATCAAATGCAGGTAAATCACTGGAAAGTTCTGGAGAGAATTTTGAGAGCTCCATGCACTAGGATAAGTAATATTTCTGACTTGGGGGATAATGGACTACTGAGGTTGATCTGACTTCTTGGTTTGATCAATGGCTTTTGAAAAGTATATATTCTTAAGACAAAAGGTTCTTCAAAGGTCCTTTGGATGGGTCACGGTTCGACTTTCTAAAGGATTTCTATGTGGAGTGTTTTTCTCTAAGGTAAACAGGGTTCTATGTAGAAACTGTGAATGTTCTCCCAGAAGAAAAAGCTGAAAGTCCTTTAAAGGGTGTTAAATTTAATATAAAGCATACTGAAATAATGACCATTACTATACTGTAATTTAGCTTACTTTTTTCTTCTTGCAGTAAAAGAAATCCAGATTATTCCTCTTCCTGAACCCAAAAGCAGAGAAGAGTTCCTACAGTGTAAGTTTCTTTCTTCAACACACCACAAACACATTCTCTGTACATGTTATTAAGTGCACAGGAACAATGGGATTCTAGGGCCCGTATGCGTATTTATTTAATTTAAGGTTTACATGGTTTTAAATGATAAGATTGGGTGTCTTTTATCTTTTAGTAGAGTTGCATCTAAATAATCGTTTGGCTAAAAAGCTCGAAATATTCCCACCAGATGCCAATCAATCAGTAAATCCCCTGCACGGTCACAGCAAAGGTCATTTACTTTTAATGACACCAACAAAACTCCATAAAAGGTGAATCTCACAGAGAACTGAAACTGATAAAATGACAACTAAACGGCGAAAGAGCGCCCCTTAAGCATGACTTCCTCCTTTTATAGCATGCCAATACTTTTGTCCTAATTGAACGGCTAGTCTTTTTCTCTTAATTTATGGCTTATTTTGGAACTTTAACATGAAATGACTGGTTTTCCACAAAATGATCATTAAATTGGCGTGTGTAATGGAAATAAGCGATTTGATCCGAGTCTCCTTATACCTAAATTTACACTAAACTCAGTGCGAAACAGAGCAAACGAATTTTATCTCTGAAACAACTGGACATTCATGACCACCACCTTTCCTGTGTGAATGATCCTGCAAATGATTTAGGAATAAATTAGTTTGTATCCAGTTTGATAAACGAGGCCCGTTGTGTTTCATCTCCATCAGATTCCTGCCAGTTCACACTGGACCCGGACACGGTAAATAAACACCTCTGTCTGTCTGAGAGGAACACAGTGGTGACCTGCAGTGAAACACCACAATCCTATTCTGTTCATCCAGACAGATTTGACTATTATCTCCAGGTGTTGTGTACAGAGAGTGTGTGTGGACGCTGTTACTGGGAGCTCGAATGGAGCGGACATCATGGCGTTTCTATAGCAGTGTCGTATAAAAACATCAGCAGGAAAGGAAAAGGTACTGAATGTTTGTTTGGCCGAAACGACCAGTCCTGGAGATTGTTTTGCTATCCCTCCTGCTACTCGTTCAGACACATTAAAAAAGAAATTAAAATCCCAGTAATGCCCAGCTCCTCTAGAATAGGAGTGTATGTGGATCACAGGGCAGGAACTCTGTCCTTCTACAGCGTCTCGGACACGATGAAGCTCCTCCACAGAGTTCACACCACGTTCACTCAGCCTCTTTACCCCGGGTTTGTGGTTTGTAAAGGATCAGCTATTAAACTGTAA